>NW_018735322.1:0-39455 GCF_002204515.2 Aedes aegypti
GGAGAGAGGATGTGGCAGTTTTCACACGAATCAGACAATTTAACTTAAATTGAAAGATAGTATGAGGATTTTAGGCAATTTGCAAATTTTTAACCGTGATTTTTATACAATGGTCGAACTTTTGCCACCGCTGATATGAACTTTTGCCCCACTATGGGCGCAAAAATTGTTTTTTCAAGCATTTATGCAAAACAATACACCCTCAAAAAGCACCTTAATGATAGGCCTAGAAACGCCCTAACATAAAATATTGACAAAGATTTTAACAGTGAAACCTCCATGGTCGATAATCTGAGGGACCATCGACTCATGGAAATATCGAGTTGTGGAAACAAATCCCTTGAAAGCTGTTTGAGGGGGACCATCATAAGTAACCATAAATTTTGTTTATAATATGGTTCCATGAGTCGATACGAGTCACGGAGACATCGACTCATGGAGGTTTAACTGTATCTTCAATTGGTTCCATTCAACGAAAGTTTTGACCAAAAGTTACAAATATTCATGTCGAAAAACTTACAAATAGCCATATACTTTTTCCAAATCTCATCATTTATATGATATTTGGATTGAAAGTCTCTTACTTAAATAGATTCAAACCAACCATGACATTTATAAGATTGTTTTGAATTGTAGCTAGAAAATCTTAAAAAGAAACTCTTACCCGCACTCGAACTTTTGCCCCACTAATTACTCTATCTTCATTTCGGGTCAATAGATATTTTTTTAACAAAATTGTTCAAGTAGCTTTAAAGTTTTCCGAATATATATCAGCTTGTATACCGTGGCAATTTTGGGACTTCCTTAACCGAAGTGGTTATTAGAAATCACGGCTTCAAAGCAAGTCATAGGCTACAGGTGTCTGGGTTCGATTCCCGGTCGGTCCAGGATCTTTTCGTGATGGAAATTTCCTTGATTCCCTGAGCAGAAAGTATCATCGTACCTGCCGCACGATAAACGAATGCGAAAATGGCAACTTTGTCAAAGACAGCTCTCAAATTAATAACTCTGAAAGTGCTCCATAAGAAGCTGAGCAGCAGGCTTGTTCGCAGTGGGACGTAAATTGCCAAGAAGAAAGAATATCGTGGCAATAATGTTAAAGAATCGACTATGAGCAAAACCATTAACTGCTACTTAGATAACTTCCTCAACTCAGTTCAGGTGCGTAGAAATTGTGCTGCTGCGATTAATCAGTTGTGTTGTTGTGTGGCAGTTTCAAGTGAGTTCGATGACGATAGCGATGACTACTACGATCATGGGAACCAATAGATACTCGGTGAACATCAGGCAGTGCAGAACCTAATCATCACTCTCGGTAGTAAGCCAAGACGCGCCATCTCAGCGCCAAAGTGTTCGTCACTTGAGCCGGCTCGCGCGTTTTGATGGTTCAGCTCGGGAGTTGCGTGGCTCGCCCGCTCGCAATGCCGTCGCACTGATAATAATGAGAGGAATACGGAAGAAACCCACGATGCGTGTAAATATGACGAAGATGTAATGTACAAAATACGGCTGCTGACTGTTGTAGGTAGCTTAGAATGTGCTTTTTCACGTTAAATATGCCGGCCAAAGCCCAATGCCCGAGACAATACGAGGAAAAAGTCGATTGCACAGACGCCATAGAGTGTCACCTACCGAATAAGAGAGTGCAGTGCCATGTACTCACTGTACAGAGATAGATATGGCTCAACCAATGCACAAGTGGGTGGAAAACTGATTGAATTGGGGAATTTCTGAAGAGCACCCATAAAATTAAGTACTTTGCAGTTGGAATGGCTTTGAGAATTCTTTCAATGACGATTCTTGGCATTACAGTCTGACTTTTTTTTAATTGTATTGCGAATTAATTTCCGAAGTCAGTTTGGAAGCAATGAAACTTGCTGCCCAAGTGTCTTGAAAAGGCAATGGGCAGCTATGAAACTGTGTTTCAAAAATATTTAAAAAATATTTGAACCATTAGAGAAACGTAATCCAATAACAATTTAACCTTGTACATTGTACATTAACTTGGACTACTTCAGCCATAGTGATGGTTTTGAACTTGCATCAAACATTTGATTCGATTGTTTTCATGTTAGAAAATTTAAATCAGCGGAGACATGTGTACCAAAGTAGATCACATTTCTGATGATTTTTCATTTTATGAGAGACGGTCATAATGTTTTATTCCTGTACCCAAGGTTAGACTTAAGTTTGCCCCGTTTGAGTTTGAGCAACAATTTTTTTGGTATCTCCCTTCACCAGAGGCAGACGTCGTAAGCATGAGTAGAACTCCGTAAACATGTATTTAGCATTCTGCGGCAATGTTCAGTACAAGACCCTATTCTGGCATCGGACGGCACTGAGTGAAGTTTCTAGAAGTTTTCTCAAGGTTTGGAATATTCCCATGTCACACGGACATGGGTCCTGCTTTTGGCAAGAACTTTAATATTATTTAGATCACTTAAGGATCTAATATAATATGTTAGAGTGATTCTAAATAGTATGTTGAGAAGCCCTTTCGATAAATGCCAGATTGGATTAATAATATTACTTGGACTGGGGAATTAAAAAAATCCAATTAAATCATTAAATCCATTTTTGATCTCTTCAGGTGACTTATAGTCACCATGAGAGACCTTTCAAGACAACATTGAACAAATATTTAGTTTTGTCGTCATATGTAAAAAAATAAGTCTGACTACGGCTCCGCGTTTGCCCACTGTGCATGTGGATGATGGCGGCGCCGATGCGTTCAGTAAAGTTCAAGCCAGAAAGCGACAACATATGCGATATGCCCATATAGTGCAGCAGCGCTGCGATTGATAAATTCAAGTCTGAATAACCGATTTAAATAATTGCAATTGCCGTTTGCTGCGGCTGACGACGGACGGGTGACGTCTTGAGGGCAGATGTTCCCGAGGCTGTTTTGAAAATGTGTACGTCCCTATCGCAAATGGATGCGTTTTCGCTCGGTTATTCGTGTTATTAACCTAAGCTCCCGGAACCGCGTGTGTGTGTTGTGTGGGAAAACATAAATTGTGGCCCTGGGAAAAGGATAACCGTTGAGCAATTAAAAATTCCAATTAGCATTTAAGAATATATTTTTCACCGAAAAAAAAAAACATCAGTTAAAATGAGCCTTTATGAATCAAATATTTTTCAGAAACATTAAAATAAGTAGATTGAAAAAACCGAATCAGTACTATTTTCATTTAATTCACTAAAGTTTGTATCCTTGACAGCATACGCATATTTCGACCTCAACTGTAAGGCCGTCTTCAGTGTCGTGTACTAGACTCGATGTTATACGACACTGAAGACGGCCTTACAGTTAAGGTCGAAATACGCGTATCTGTCAAACGATACAAACTTTAGTGGAATTAAATATATAGTTCTAAATTGGGTTTTTTCATCTACTTATAGGTATTCTATTAAACAGCTCGAAGATTTATTATCATTAAAATAAAGCCTACAATATTGGGCATACTGAATTAGAATATATCACTATAATTTTTTTTTAAGAATAGAGCAATTCCACCAGGTCCGTCTTACTCGGGCTCAGATTGGGTACCACTTCTAGTACTGCATTAGGTCCCTCGGTAATGCAAAGGTACCCAAGTTTGACAGATCGCAGTACACTTTGAACGGCATTCTAGATTACCTTATGAGCCATAAAATTTTGGGGCAACCTGCAAGGGACATGGGGATCTTTAATTTGTCTTTGATTCCACCGAACATGACGATTTTTTTTTAAATTTAATTTTGTATTTTTTGAATCCGCCTGAAAATTTGCATACAGATTCTTATGAACCAAAAATGCCATTTTGCACCTTCAGACTGCCATTTTGAACCTCGCCTTATTTTGAGAAGGGAGTATCGTAAAATGCATAGCAAATCTTTAAAAAACTGTAACTCGAAAACGGTTTGTCCGATCGATTTGAGATCTTCTACAAAGTTGTAGGTATTGCTTAGGACTATATGGAGAAAATATGCACGGTAAAAAAAGTCAAAAATTATTTTTTATTTCAAAAACAAAATTTTAAAATCGATTTTCTCCAGAAACGCAGTTTCGATTTTTTTTTATTTTTGGATATGTTTTAGGGGACAACTTATGTGATTTATTGGCACAAAGTTTTAAAATGGAAGAATTATGGACAAAAAAATTAAGATTTGTTTTAAAAATTACAGATTTTGAAAAAAAAAATCGAAATAGAGGAAAACAATACAGTCGACTCTCCACATCTCGATGTTCTACATCTCGATATCTCTCCCTATGTCGATGATTTTTTCGGTCCCTTCACCCTGCATACATTTTCACTCTCCATATCTCGATATCCTCCTTATCTCGATATCTCCCTATCTCGATGTTGATTTCGTTCCCAATTTTCTTCTCCGTATGTCGATATGCCCATTATCAAAGGTTACTAGACTAGATTTTAGAGATTCAACACAATTTGCGAAGACGAAATGACATCTGTTTGTTGTTGATTTTCCTGGCAACGGAGTGATTTTCAATCTAGTATTCGTTAAAAAATTTGTTCTATGTCTCGATCTCTCCCTATCTCGATGGTCCCTTCGATATCGAGATGTGGAGAGGCGACTGTAATTTTTTATGTGATTATTTGAAAGTACAGAAAATTGCAATCGAAAAGTACTTAAGTAAATTTTTTCTAGGTTGCATCAATTTCGAGATATACTCATATTTATATAAAATTTTCAAATAAAATAAGTAAAATAGGCCCTTTTCAAAAATATTTCATGTTTCTCCATTCCAGAAATATTTTATTTGATTGAGTGAATCGTAGCTGAAATGTTTATTGTTTGATCAAAACCTATATACTAAAGTATTTAAAAAAGTATGCCACGGTAAACAAAAATATATACGAAATTTTCAAATGAAAATTTGAAGTTCATTGTTCTTAAAAACCGTAAAATTGATGTTTTTAATTTTTGGATATGTTTTGCAGCATATTGTTTGTAATTTTCTTGCACAATGCCTCAAAACGGAAAATATTTTGATACAAATAAATTATTAAAAAAATATAAATAAAACGAATTTATGTAAAACGATATTTTTGGAGCGTTTTTTTGAGTACAGAAAAATGACTATATATTTTTTAATATGAAAAATTTCTATTGAAAAATACTCAAGTAAATTTAGCTGAGATGCATCACTTCCGAGATATACACGGTAAATCTAAACGTGGCATTAAAAATGTGATTCTATCACAACGGTGTACAACGGTGTACAACTTTTTTGTCCATAATTCTTCCATTATGAAACATTGTGCAATAAATCACATAAGTTGTCCTCTAAAACATGTTCAAAAATTATAAAAATCACAGATGCATTCTCATAGAAAATTGATTTTAATTTTTTTTTAATCAAAAAATCTGTCATTATTTTTTACCGTGCATATTTTTTTTCCAAATAGTCCTAAACAATACCTACAACAACCGCAAAATATATCCAAAAATTAAAAACATCAATGTTTGCGGTTTTTAAGAACTATTAGCTTCAAATTTTCATTTGAAAATATCGTTTATATTTTTTAACGTGCACTCTTTTTTCAATACTTAAGCATAAATGTTTTGATCAAACGATAAACGATTTAGCTTCGATTCGCTCTATCAAATTTTTTTTTTCTGGAATGGAGAAACACGAAATATGCTTGAAAAGGGCCTATTTTTTTATTTGAAAATTTTATATAAATATGAGTATATCTCGAAATTGATGCAACCTAGAAAAATTTACTTAAGTACTTTTCGATTGCAATTTTTCTGTACTTTCAAATAATCACATAAAAAATTATTGTTTTCCTCTATTTCGATTTTTTTTTCAAAATTTGTAATTTAAAAAAAAATCATAACTTTTTGTCCATAATTCTTCCATTTTGAAACATTGTGCAATAAATCACATAAGTTGTCCTCTAAAACATATCCAAAAATAAAAAAAACAAAACTGCGTTTCTGGAGAAAATCGATTTTGAAATTTTGTTTTTGAAATAAAAAATAATCTGTAACTGTTTTTTACCGTGCATATTTTTCTCCATATACTTCTTCTTCTTTCTGGCGTTACGTCCCTACTGGGACAGAGCCTGCTTCTCAGCTTAGTGTTCTTATGAGCACTTCCACAGTTATTAACTGAGAGCTTACCATGCCAATGACCATTTTTGCATGCGTAATATCGTGTGGCAGGTACGATGATACTCTATGCCCTGGGAAGTCGAGAAAATTTCCAACCCGAAAAGATCCTCGACCGGTGGGATTCGAACCCACGACCCTCAGCTTGGTCTTGCTGAATAGCTGCGCGTTTACCGCTACGGCTATCTGGGCCCCATTTTCTCCATATAGTCCTAAGCAATACCTACAACTTTGTAGAAGATCTCAAATCGATCGGACAAACCGTTTTCGAGTTACAGTTTTTTTAAGATTTGCCATGCATTTTCCGATACGCCCTTCCTAAGGCGAAGTTCAAAATGGCGGTCTGAAAATGCATAATGGCATTTTTGGTCATAAAGAATCTGTTTGCAAATTTTCTGGCGATTCAAAAATACAAAAATAATCGAGTTTGCGAAACGGCGTGGAACCGCTCAATAGCAAAATTTTTATTATTCTTTTTGTAAATTTTAGTTTAAATTTTTGATTTTCCATTGACGTTCTTCGAATTTTTAAGTGCTTAGTTACAATTCTTCGTTGGACTTTTTTTAATTGTTTGGTTCTAATTATTGGTTTATTGGCTACTGTTTGAAAAATCACAGAATGTTCCCATTCTTTAATGCTTGTCGATTTGGCTGCCGTCCTGGTGGGAGTCTTCGTCATTCGGTGATGACGAAGCAATAAATACTAAACGATGCTATGGGAATTTCCGTATTTGAGCTTGACGTTCCGTTTGGTGCATTGTTAGGACTTTACTGCTGATAACAGAATCGCTTTCCTCACACTTGGCCCGGTCAATTTGGTCCGGTTTGGACAGATTACTGTTTTCTTCGCAGGTCCGAAACGGATAAAAGTTCGATTATCGCCGTAATCTTTATTGTTCCTACTAACCGTTTCACCTGTTTCTTATCTGCAGTTTATGGGGGACATTTACTGATATTCGGGTGGTCCAATGCAGGTCGGTTTGTGACGCGTGAGCGTGATTGATATAAATAAATTTGGGATTTCGACTTCGTGACTTAAATGCAGGTACTCTAAAATAAAACGGAATGCTTCATGGGAAATTGATTGCAACAGCTGATTGAAATGTAAGTAAAAAAAGAACTTAAGGGACATCGGGAAAGAGATATGTTAAGGACACATTGTTGAACACAAGTTTGAGTCAATCTTAATCCACAAGAATTACTATTGCAAAATATCCAGTATGCCTCATTCATAGCAATCGCTGGACTAAGAAATGGACATAGCACCGCGTTTCCTTTGCCTTGCGTTCAATCTTTTTAATGCCTTCCCGTACGCTGATTTATTGGCAATCCGTGCCTTATATCTCTTACCCCCCTTATCACGCATGACCTCACTCAGATGCAGCGGGTTTCACGGTCTACATTGGGCGAGAGAAGCAACATCAATTCTACCCTCTTCTTCTAAATGGTTGGGTTGTTGCAGATCATTTCATAGAATTCATAGAATCAAAAAAGTCGATTCGAGTAATAGAAATATAAATAGTAGAACGGTAGTGGCGCTGTTATCACAAAACAGAATTATATTATTAACTAGTGGTCCCGGCAAACTTCGTCTTGCCATCAAGTAGGCTGATAAAAAATCCCACAAAACCTCCCATACAAAATGGCATATTAGTTTTCTCCAACTTTACCGAATTTTCCGAAAACTTTCCTGTACTTTACCTCACACGAGCACGTCGGAACCCTTAAAGAAGACTGTAGTAAAAGAATTATGCAAATCGGCTGTGTCGTTCTGAAGCCATTTCGTGACGTACAAACACGACTCCATTTATATTTATATAGATACTTACTATTGATGTTTTTGATTGTTTCTTTAGTGCCATGTTGTAAAGAATGCTTTATTTTGGTTAGTAAAATTGATTTGACACTTATAGACCCGGTGCTCAAGATGTCAGAGCGTGGCAAACTAGATGTTGGTCACACGAACAGTCGCGACATTAGTATTCTAAGGTGTCGGCCAGGGTAGACGCGTCACGCGAAAATCCTTTGGAGTTTGACATTTCATTATTAATAATTGTTATTCCTTCCCAGGCAATTTTCGCGTCGCTTCGCGTGACGCGTCTACCCTGGCCGACACCTAAGGCTAATACTTCTACTATTCGAGTACCTTGTACCTTTTAAATCCGTACTAATTGCTTATTTATGACAGATACGCTTATTTTGGCTACCACTTGTAGCCTTCTTCAGTGTTAATTACACGTATCCACTGTGGATGTAAATTTGTTTATTCAGCTTTATTTACATTTCCCCAACCAGAATACAATAACCTCATAATTTGCGATTGCTTTCGTTTTTTTCCTTGTCTACCTATCTCTTGAATCGCCCTAAATATAGGTATTCTTTCTCTTGATACTTTTTTCTGTGTAAGAAAGGTAACATGATGTAACTTGCATGTCTTTCAGAATCGTAGAAAGAGCTTGTTTCCAGTCACTGGAATATATTGTATTGTATTCGGGTGTAATTGATCAGTAGGATAAAATTGATCACCGTGTCATGCGATTTTCAATCTTGCTAATAATGCACCAAAATCAATTCAACTATTGTAAATGAACGTTGTTTGTCTTAACCTTAGTTTGATACTGGGGTCATTATGACCCAAAATCGGATTTCAACCTGCAATATCTCTGTTGTTATCAAACGGATCTTTCTGAAATTTCCTGACTTTTAATATTTTGTGGAAACGAAGCGCAAGACCAAAAAAATTTTTTCTTAAGGTGATTCTAAGATGGCGCCACAAAAAAACAACTTAATAAGATACTGGGGTCATTATGACCCAGAAATGTATACCCCTATAAATCAGCGAAATATCAACCGAATAATGAAATTTATGCCGCATTCAAAAGATATACTCCTCAAGATTCTGATCAGTACCTGGAATACCGGTTCCGGTTCCAGTGGCCACCGGGAATCGGCTACGAAGGGGACCATGTTGGCCACGTGGAATTTCAGTACACCCAGTCCAGAAATCTGCAGTCATCACCAAATTGTATGAGATGCAGGCCATATAGGAACGTACTGCCTTCAGCAAACTTGCTTCAGGGACCAAAAACTTCCACATGGGATACAATTTAGTTCAGAACTCGACCACCGCGTGGCGCTAGCGTCGATATGAACTTCCGGTATGGACTATTTATGCGATAACTCAAGTTTGCGAGTACATAGAAGGTTGCTGTCTTCGGCAAAGTTGCTCAGGAGGATAAGGACTTCCACATAGGATACAATTCAGTTCAGAACTCGACCACCGCGTGGCGCTAGCGTCGACATGAACTTCCGGTAGGGGCTAATTATGCTATAACTCGAGATTGGGAGCATATAGAAGAATGCTGTCTTCGGCAAAGTTGCTCAGGAGGACAAGGGCTTCCACATAAGGTACAATTCAGTTCAGAACTCGACCACCGCGTGGCGCTAGCGTCGACATGAACTTCCGGTAGGGGCTAATTATGCTATAACTCGAGATTGGGAGCATATAGAAGAATGCTGTCTTCGGCAAAGTTGCTCAGAAGGACAAGGGCTTCCACATAAGGTACAATATAGTTCAGAACTCGACCACCGCGTGGCGCTAGCGTCGATATGAACTTCCGGTATGGACCAATTATGCTATAACTCGAGATTGGGAGCACATAGAAGAATGCTGTCTTCGGCAAAGTTGCCCAGGAGGATAAGGACTTCCACATAGGATACAATTCAGTTCAGAACTCGACCACCGCGTGGCGCTAGCGTCGACATGAACTTCCGGTAGGGGCTAATTATGCTATAACTCGAGATTGGGAGCATATAGAAGAATGCTGTCTTCGGCAAAGTTGCTCAGGAGGACAAGGGCTTCCACATAAGGTACAATTCAGTTCAGAACTCGACCACCGCGTGGCGCTAGCGTCGATATGAACTTCCGGTATGGACTAATTATGCGATAACTCGAGATTGCGAGCACATAGAAGGTTGCTGTCTTCGGCAAAGTTGCTCAGGAGGATAAGGACTTCCACATAGGATACAATTCAGCTCAGAACTCGACCACCGCGTGGCGCTAGCGTCGACATGAACTTCCGGTAGGGGCTAATTATGCGATAACTCGAGATTGCGAGCACATAGACGGTTGCTGTCTTCGGCAAAGTTGCCCAGGAGGATAAGGACTTCCACATAGGATACAATTCAGTTCAGAACTCGACCACCGCGTGGCGCTAGCGTCGACATGAACTTCCGGTAGGGGCTAATTATGCTATAACTCGAGATTGGGAGCATATAGAAGAATGCTGTCTTCGGCAAAGTTGCTCAGAAGGACAAGGGCTTCCACATAAGGTACAATTTAGTTCAGAACTCGACCACCGCGTGGCGCTAGCGTCGACATGAACTTCCGGTAGGGGCTAATTATGCGATAACTCGAGATTGGGAGCATATAGAAGAATGCTGTCTTCGGCAAAGTTGCTCAGGAGGACAAGGGCTTCCACATAAGGTACAATTCAGTTCAGAACTCGACCACCGCGTGGCGCTAGCGTCGACATGAACTTCCGGTAGGGGCTAATTATGCGATAACTCGAGATTGGGAGCATATAGAAGAATGCTGTCTTCGGCAAAGTTGCTCAGGAGGACAAGGGCTTCCACATAAGGTACAATTCAGTTCAGAACTCGACCACCGCGTGGCGCTAGCGTCGATATGAACTTCCGGTATGGACTAATTATGCGATAACTCGAGATTGCGAGCACATAGAAGGTTGCTGTCTTCGGCAAAGTTGCTCAGGAGGATAAGGACTTCCACATAGGATACAATTCAGTTCAGAACTCGACCACCTCGTGGCGCTAACGTCGACATGAACTTCCGGTAGGGGCTAATTATGCGATAACTCGAGATTGCGAGCACATAGAAGGTTGCTGTCTTCGGCAAAGTTGCCCAGGAGGATAAGGACTTCCACATAGGATACAATTCAGTTCAGAACTCGACCACCGCGTGGCGCTAGCGTCGACATGAACTTCCGGTAGGGGCTAATTATGCTATAACTCGAGATTGGGAGCATATAGAAGAATGCTGTCTTCGGCAAAGTTGCTCAGAAGGACAAGGGCTTCCACATAAGGTACAATTTAGTTCAGAACTCGACCACCGCGTGGCGCTAGCGTCGATATGAACTTCCGGTATGGACCAATTATGCTATAACTCGAGATTGGGAGCACATAGAAGAATGCTGTCTTCGGCAAAGTTGCCCAGGAGGATAAGGACTTCCACATAGGATACAATTCAGTTCAGAACTCGACCACCGCGTGGCGCTAGCGTCGACATGAACTTCCGGTAGGGGCTAATTATGCTATAACTCGAAATTGGGAGCATATAGAAGAATGCTGTCTTCAGCAAAGTTGCTCAGGAGGACAAGGGCTTCCACATAAGGTACAATTCAGTTCAGAACTCGACCACCGCGTGGCGCTAGCGTCGACATGAACTTCCGGTATGGACCAATTATGCTATAACTCGAGATTGGGAGCATATAGAAGAATGCTGTCTTCGGCAAAGTTGCTCAGAAGGACAAGGGCTTCCACATAAGGTACAATTTAGTTCAGAACTCGACCACCGCGTGGCGCTAGCGTCGATATGAACTTCCGGTATGGACCAATTATGCTATAACTCGAGATTGGGAGCACATAGAAGAATGCTGTCTTCGGCAAAGTTGCCCAGGAGGATAAGGACTTCCACATAGGATACAATTCAGTTCAGAACTCGACCACCGCGTGGCGCTAGCGTCGACATGATCTTCCGGTAGGGGCTAATTATGCGATAACTCGAGATTGGGAGCATATAGAAGAATGCTGTCTTCGGCAAAGTTGGTCAGGAGGACAAGGGCTTCCACATAAGGTACAATTCAGTTCAGAACTCGACCACCGCGTGGCGCTAGCGTCGATATGAACTTCCGGTATGGACTAATTATGCGATAACTCGAGATTGCGATCACATAGAAGGTTGCTGTCTTCGGCAAAGTTGGTCAGGAGGACAAGGGCTTCCACATAAGGTACAATTTAGTTCAGAACTCGACCACCGCGTGGCGCTAGCGTCGATATGAACTTCCGGTATGGACCAATTATGCTATAACTCGAGATTGGGAGCACATAGAAGAATGCTGTCTTCGGCAAAGTTGCCCAGGAGGATAAGGACTTCCACATAGGATACAATTCAGTTCAGAACTCGACCACCGCGTGGCGCTAGCGTCGACATGATCTTCCGGTAGGGGCTAATTATGCGATAACTCGAGATTGGGAGCATATAGAAGAATGCTGTCTTCGGCAAAGTTGGTCAGGAGGACAAGGGCTTCCACATAAGGTACAATTCAGTTCAGAACTCGACCACCGCGTGGCGCTAGCGTCGATATGAACTTCCGGTAGGGACTAATTATGCGAAAACTCGAGATTACGAGCACATAGAAGGATGCTGTCTTCGGCAAAGTTGCTAAGGAGGATAAGGACTTCCACATAGGATACAATTCAGTTCAGAACTCGACCACCGCGTGGCGTTGGCGTCGGTTTGGACTTTCGGCTAATTATGCGATAATTCAAGATTGTGAGCATATAGAAGGATGATGTGAGTGCTTCGTGAAGCCCAAGCAGGACAGTTCGGTTTTGCGTCGTCCGATAAATTTGGCTCACGGTTTCGCGCATGTTTTCGTCGCCGGAGATTTTTTTTTTTTTTTTCCTGTTTTCAAGCGTCTTGCTGGGTAGTGCTTCGTGAAGCCCAAGCAGGACAGTTCGGTTTTGCGTCGTCCGATAGATTTGGTTCACGGTTTCGCGCGTGTTTTCGGCTCCTAAGATTTTTTTTTTCTGTTTTGGAGCGTCTTGCTGGGTAGGTATTTGGAAGGCACAAGCAAGACGGTTTGTTTTCGGGACGCCAAGAAGTTTTGCTGTCAGTATCAGTTTTGTGTTCAGTCGAGGATGGATTACCAACTGGTGAGTTCATTTCATGCTTGTGATAACACATATTTTCTTGAAAGCGTAACTTTTAAGTAATTTTAAAACAAACTTTGTATGGTTCGTCACTATAAGTGTCGGCATTATGTTGTTTTCTCATACAATTTCAATATACATATATTTGTCTCTTTTATACGTTATTAAAAATTATCTTTTGAATTGTTCGACATTGTGAATGTTGACGTATTTTTTAAAACTTGTACCATATCGAGACAAAATGCACAGTAATACTCATATGTAATTTTCAAACAAACTATGTATAGTTCGTCACTACAAGTGTCGGCATTATTCCTGTTTCATATAATTTAAAATATATACATGTAATTTTCAGTTTTCGTCATTAATAAAAACATCTTTTGAATAGAGTAGTGTTTGATCCTTCGACCTTGACACTTGCTCCTGCTGGGGCGGGTGATGAGGGCAGGATCAAACATGTCGCGCGTCGGTAGTGAAGCGGTGAAAAAGTGATCGGTTCGTTAGTAGTGTTTGATCCTTCCACCTTGACGCTGGCTCCTGCGGGAGCGGGTGATGAGGGCAGGATCAAATATGTCGCGCGTCGGTAGTGAAGCGGTGAAAAAGTGATCGGTTCGAAAGTAGTGTTTGATCCTTCGACCTTGACACTTGCTCCTGCGGGGGCGGGCGATGGGGGCAGGATCAAACTTGTCGCGCGTCGTTCGCTCAGAGAAATGAAAAAGCGCCGCGGATCGCTAGTAGTGTTTGATCTATTGATCGCGTCGCTTGCTCTTGCGTGGGCGAGTGACGAACACTTGTTCGGCGTTTAATGCGATTATCGAATTATTTCGCGAATCCGGTTAGGCGTGATTATATCATGGCTCGCATCACCAAACATTGGTGACTCCCAGATCTTTACCTTATCCCACTAACCCAATATCCTCTCCATGACAACCGTGGAGATGCAGAGGTGATCTCGGTCTCTAGTAACAACGGTAGTCACACTAACATTCCTTCCCTTCCCCGATGACCGTAAGGACGTGGCCGGCGCCGTTATTGACTTTTAAATTTGAGCTCTCGATTTGTGCACATTGAAGAATGGTAAGCTAATCCCAAGCCCCATTCATTAATTCCCTGTGCAACTTCGATTGTTCTGGTCAATCACGGAGTAGCAACTACGAATTGTACGGTCATCTATGCTTATGCTTATGCTTATGCTTATATAGAAGGATGATGTGTTCGGCAAAATTGCTCAGGAGGATAAGTTACATGATAAGTCACATGAGATACAATTTAGCTCGGAATTTGACCACCGCAGTGTGCTGGCGTTTTATGAACTTACAATAGGAGCTAGTTATGCGATATTTAGAAATTGCATACACATAGAAGGATGCTCGTTTTCCAGACAATTTTCAGACTTAGCATGCATTTTTGAGGAAGAAATATTTTACCAAGTACGAACATTTTAGTGTTCTAATATTTAACCTTCCGCGGATGTTAAGAAAAACAACTTAATAAGATACTGGGGTCATTATGACCCAGAAATGTATACCCCTATAAATCAACGAAATATCAACCGAATAATGAAATTTATGCCGCATTCGAAAGATATACTCCTCAAGATTCTGATCAGTACCTGGAATACCGGTTCCGGTTCCAGTGGCCACCGGGAATCGGCTACGAAGGGGACCATGTTGGCCACGTGGAATTGCAGTACACCCAGTCCAGAAATCTGCAGTCATCACCAAATTGTATGAGATGCAGGCCATATAGGAACGTACTGCCTTCAGCAAACTTGCTTCAGGGACCAAGAACTTCCACATGGGATACAATTTAGTTCAAAACTCGACCACCGCGTGGCGCTAGCGTCGACATGAACTTCCGGTAGGGGCTAATTATGCGGTAACTCGAGATTGGGAGCATATAGAAGAATGCTGTCTTCGGCAAAGTTGCCCAGGAGGATAAGGACTTCCACATAGGATACAATTCAGTTCAGAACTCGACCACCGCGTGGCGCTAGCGTCGACGTGAACTTCCGGTAGGGGCTAATTATGCGATAACTCGAGATTGGGAGCATATAGAAGAATGCTGTCTTCGGCAAAGTTGCTCAGAAGGACAAGGGCTTCCACATAAGGTACAATTCAGTTCAAAACTCGACCACCGCGTGGCGCTAGCGTCGATATGAACTGCCGGTATGGACTATTTATGCGATAACTCGAGATTGCGAGCACATAGAAGGTTGCTGTCTTCGGCAAAGTTGCTCAGGAGGATAAGGACTTCCACATAGGATACAATTCAGTTCAGAACTCGACCACCGCGTGGCGCTAGCGTCGATACGAACTTCCGGTATGGACTATTTATGCGATAACTCGAGATTGGGAGCATATAGAAGAATGCTGTCTTCGGCAAAGTTGCTCAGGAGGACAAGGGCTTCCACATAAGGTACAATTCAGTTCAAAACTCGACCACCGCGTGGCGCTAGCGTCGATACGAACTTCCGGTATGGACTAATTATGCGATAACTCGAGATTGGGAGCATATAGAAGAATGCTGTCTTCGGCAAAGTTGCTCAGAAGGACAAGGGCTTCCACATAAGGTACAATTTAGTTCAGAACTCGACCACCGCGTGGCGCTAGCGTCGATATGAACTGCCGGTATGGACTATTTATGCGATAACTCGAGATTGCGAGCACATAGAAGGTTGCTGTCTTCGGCAAAGTTGCTCAGGAGGATAAGGACTTCCACATAGGATACAATTCAGTTCAGAACTCGACCACCGCGTGGCGCTAGCGTCGATACGAACTTCCGGTATGGACTAATTATGCGATAACTCGAGATTGGGAGCATATAGAAGAATGCTGTCTTCGGCAAAGTTGCTCAGAAGGACAAGGGCTTCCACATAAGGTACAATTCAGTTCAAAACTCGACCACCGCGTGGCGCTAGCTACGATATGAACTTCCGGTATGGACTATTTATGCGATAACTCGAGATTGCGAGCACATAGAAGGTTGCTGTCTTCGGCAAAGTTGCTCAGGAGGATAAGGGCTTACACATAGGATACAATTCAGTTCAGAACTCGACCACCGCGTGGCGCTAGCGTCGACATGAACTTCCGGTAGGGGCTAATTATGCGATAACTCGAGATTGCGAGCACATAGAAGGTTGCTGTCTTCAGCAAAGTTGCTCAGGAGGACAAGGGCTTCCACATAAGGTAAAATTTAGTTCAGAACTCGATTACCGGGTGGCGCTAGCGTCGATATGAACTGCCGGTATGGACTATTTATGCGATAACTCGAGATTGCGAGCACATAGAAGGTTGCTGTCTTCGGCAAAGTTGCTCAGGAGGATAAGGGCTTACACATAGGATACAATTCAGTTCAGAACTCGACCACCGCGTGGCGCTAGCTACGATATGAACTTCCGGTATGGACTATTTATGCGATAACTCGAGATTGCGAGCACATAGAAGGTTGCTGTCTTCGGCAAAGTTGCTCAGGAGGATAAGGGCTTACACATAGGATACAATTCAGTTCAGAACTCGACCACCGCGTGGCGCTAGCGTCGACATGAACTTCCGGTAGGGGCTAATTATGCGATAACTCGAGATTGCGAGCACATAGAAGGTTGCTGTCTTCAGCAAAGTTGCTCAGGAGGACAAGGGCTTCCACATAAGGTAAAATTTAGTTCAGAACTCGATTACCGGGTGGCGCTAGCGTCGATATGAACTGCCGGTATGGACTATTTATGCGATAACTCGAGATTGCGAGCACATAGAAGGTTGCTGTCTTCGGCAAAGTTGCTCAGGAGGATAAGGGCTTACACATAGGATACAATTCAGTTCAGAACTCGACCACCGCGTGGCGCTAGCTACGATATGAACTTCCGGTATGGACTATTTATGCGATAACTCGAGATTGCGAGCACATAGAAGGTTGCTGTCTTCGGCAAAGTTGCTCAGGAGGATAAGGGCTTACACATAGGATACAATTCAGTTCAGAACTCGACCACCGCGTGGCGCTAGCGTCGACATGAACTTCCGGTAGGGGCTAATTATGCGATAACTCGAGATTGCGAGCACATAGAAGGTTGCTGTCTTCAGCAAAGTTGCTCAGGAGGACAAGGGCTTCCACATAATGTAAAATTTAGTTCAGAACTCGATTACCGGGTGGCGCTAGCGTCGATATGAACTGCCGGTATGGACTATTTATGCGATAACTCGAGATTGCGAGCACATAGAAGGTTGCTGTCTTCGGCAAAGTTGCTCAGGAGGATAAGGACTTCCACATAGGATACAATTCAGTTCAGAACTCGACCACCGCGTGGCGCTAGCGTCGACGTGAACTTCCGGTAGGGGCTAATTATGCGATAACTCGAGATTGGGAGCATATAAAAGAATGCTGTCTTCGGCAAAGTTGCTCAGAAGGACAAGGGCTTCCACATAAGGTACAATTTAGTTCAGAACTCGACCACCGCGTGGCGCTAGCGTCGATATGAACTGCCGGTATGGACTATTTATGCGATAACTCGAGATTGCGAGCACATAGAAGGTTGCTGTCTTCGGCAAAGTTGCTCAGGAGGATAAGGACTTCCACATAGGATACAATTCAGTTCAGAACTCGACCACCGCGTGGCGCTAGCTACGATATGAACTTCCGGTATGGACTATTTATGCGATAACTCGAGATTGCGAGCACATAGAAGGTTGCTGTCTTCGGCAAAGTTGCTCAGGAGGATAAGGACTTCCACATAGGATACAATTCAGTTCAGAACTCGACCACCGCGTGGCGCTAGCGTCGACGTGAACTTCCGGTAGGGGCTAATTATGCGATAACTCGAGATTGGGAGCATATAAAAGAATGCTGTCTTCGGCAAAGTTGCTCAGAAGGACAAGGGCTTCCACATAAGGTACAATTTAGTTCAGAACTCGACCACCGCGTGGCGCTAGCGTCGATATGAACTGCCGGTATGGACTATTTATGCGATAACTCGAGATTGCGAGCACATAGAAGGTTGCTGTCTTCGGCAAAGTTGCTCAGGAGGATAAGGACTTCCACATAGGATACAATTCAGTTCAGAACTCGACCACCGCGTGGCGCTAGCGTCGACGTGAACTTCCGGTAGGGGCTAATTATGCGATAACTCGAGATTGGGAGCATATAAAAGAATGCTGTCTTCGGCAAAGTTGCTCAGAAGGACAAGGGCTTCCACATAAGGTACAATTTAGTTCAGAACTCGACCACCGCGTGGCGCTAGCGTCGATATGAACTGCCGGTATGGACTATTTATGCGATAACTCGAGATTGCGAGCACATAGAAGGTTGCTGTCTTCGGCAAAGTTGCTCAGGAGGATAAGGACTTCCACATAGGATACAATTCAGTTCAGAACCCGACCACCGCGTGGCGCTAGCGTCGACATGAACTTCCGGTAGGGGCTAATTATGCGATAACTCGAGATTGCGAGCACATAGAAGGTTGCTGTCTTCAGCAAAGTTGCTCAGGAGGACAAGGGCTTCCACATAAGGTAAAATTTAGTTCAGAACTCGATTACCGGGTGGCGCTAGCGTCGATATGAACTGCCGGTATGGACTATTTATGCGATAACTCGAGATTGCGAGCACATAGAAGGTTGCTGTCTTCGGCAAAGTTGCTCAGGAGGATAAGGCCTTCCACATAGGATACAATTCAGTTCAGAACTCGACCACCGCGTGGCGCTAGCGTCGATACGAACTTCCGGTATGGACTAATTATGCGATAACTCGAGATTGCGAGCACATTGAAGGTTGCTGTCTTCAGCAAAGTTGCTCAGGAGGACAAGGGCTTCCACATAAGGTACAATTCAGTTCAGAACTCGACCACCGCGTGGCGCTAGCTACGATATGAACTTCCGGTATGGACTATTTATGCGATAACTCGAGATTGCGAGCACATAGAAGGTTGCTGTCTTCGGCAAAGTTGCTCAGGAGGATAAGGGCTTACACATAGGATACAATTCAGTTCAGAACTCGACCACCGCGTGGCGCTAGCGTCGATACGAACTTCCGGTATGGACTATTTATGCGATAACTCGAGATTGCGAGCACATAGAAGGTTGCTGTCTTCGGCAAAGTTGGTCAGGAGGACAAGGGCTTCCACATAAGGTACAATTTAGTTCAGAACTCGACCACCGCGTGGCGCTAGCGTCGATATGAACTTCCGGTATGGACCAATTATGCTATAACTCGAGATTGGGAGCACATAGAAGAATGCTGTCTTCGGCAAAGTTGCCCAGGAGGATAAGGACTTCCACATAGGATACAATTCAGTTCAGAACTCGACCACCGCGTGGCGCTAGCGTCGACATGATCTTCCGGTAGGGGCTAATTATGCGATAACTCGAGATTGGGAGCATATAGAAGAATGCTGTCTTCGGCAAAGTTGGTCAGGAGGACAAGGGCTTCCACATAAGGTACAATTCAGTTCAGAACTCGACCACCGCGTGGCGCTAGCGTCGATATGAACTTCCGGTAGGGACTAATTATGCGAAAACTCGAGATTACGAGCACATAGAAGGATGCTGTCTTCGGCAAAGTTGCTAAGGAGGATAAGGACTTCCACATAGGATACAATTCAGTTCAGAACTCGACCACCGCGTGGCGTTGGCGTCGGTTTGGACTTTCGGCTAATTATGCGATAATTCAAGATTGTGAGCATATAGAAGGATGATGTGTTCGGCAAAATTGCTCAGGAGGATAAGTTACATGATAAGTCACATGAGATACAATTTAGCTCGGAATTTGACCACCGCAGTGTGCTGGCGTTTTATGAACTTACAATAGGAGCTAGTTATGCGATATTTAGAAATTGCATACACATAGAAGGATGCTCGTTTTCCAGACAATTTTCAGACTTAGCATGCATTTTTGAGGAAGAAATATTTTACCAAGTACGAACATTTTAGTGTTCTAATATTTAACAAAAGCGAGATTTTCTTAACCCTCCTAGAGGAACTTGAAAAAAATACTGGAAAAATATCAAGAGAAAATCATGAAAGTATCACAAAAAGCGGGACCCATTAACTACATCCAACGAAACCTCTTATTAAAAAAATTAGCAATAGTTGCAAACTATTTCTTGCAAAAGTGAAGAAACAATTTCTGGAAATGCATAGGTAGATAATTTGTGCAAGGAACTTTCAAACAATTTTCTATGAAAACAGAAAAACAAATTGCTGAAAGAAATCCGTGAGAAACTCCAAAATGACCTAAACAGTAAGGAGTAATTTTTTAAATCATTGGAAAAATAAATAGATTGATAAACTTACGCCTTGAGGAGTATTAGGGGCGTCTCTCGAGATAATTTATAAGGATGTCCTCAAAAAATATTCTGGGGCATATCCCTAGAAGAAGTTAAAGATAGAATTCCGAAAGAAACTCTTGAGCTTGTTTTTTTTCTTAAGAAATTTCTTACCTTTTCTTACCTTTACTTAAAAAAGTGCACGTCGTAAACTTTAATTTCAACGTATTCCTCTGCGTGAATGGTGATTATCTTATCACCTAAACTATTCTTCGCAAGTTAGAAGTAAGAAGATTTGCTAGCATGACTTGAAGTACAAAGATGTGAATGTTTTCGGATAGTGATAATCATCAATGTTATTACAGGTCGGACTCGATTATCCGGAGTTTGTTTTTGATATTCTTGTTTTCAGTTTTTATGCATAAATTTGAGATAGTTTAGTATTGTTATATACAATATAAAGGGTTAAGCAGTTTTGGGCGTAGGTAAGAAAACGAGAGTTTGAGAAAAGTTTTTTTTCTTGTGTATACTAGTCAAATTTTTTTTCTTCTCAAGCCCCAATGTACCTAGAAATAATTTATGGCTACGCCACTGCATCATATAAATAAAAACAACGAAAAACGATAATATTTAAGTAATTTTATCGCAAATTTAAATTTTTATTTTAGCGATTCGATTATCCGGAGGATGAAATAAAAATCGATACTCCGGATTATCGAGTCCGACCTGTATTGAGATAAATACAAGTTTATAGTAAAATGAAAAGGTGCGTGAATTTGATCTAACGTTAAATTTAGTGCTGAAATAGTTGATTTGTTTCAGAATAAATTATTTTTGCGTAAGTAAAAATAATTAACAGGATAGTAATGTCAACATAAAAAAATTCTTCTTCGTTAACTTCTGCAAATTTCAACATATATTGCGTACATGATTTAGTGTAAAAATTTTGTATTATAACAATATTACCATGAAGAACTTAGAGAAATTTCATCACATTATCTTGAAAGAAGATTTGTACAAAAAATCAATTTTCTCGTAAAATTCCATACTAAATTATTAGAAGAATCAAATTCAACTCATGTAGAACTTCAACGAGACTTTCAGTAGACTTACAGAGCAATTCCAAGAATGACCGTGGAGGAATTCATACATTAACTTGAACGAATGTTGCAAACATCTTTTGGACTAATACTAGAAAAAGCAGCTGGAGGAATTCCAGAAATAGCTTCAATGGGACGCATTATTAAACTGTACCCGGAAGTGTTTTCAAGAAAACCCTCTTGAGAAAATTCAAATCGTCAAATCGAAAAATAATAACTTGAGAAATACCGAAAACAATTTAAAATCAGATCGTAGAAGAATTCAATAAAAAAGACCTGTGAGGGATTTACAAAAACTCTGAAGAATTCACTCCAATTTACAAAAACTCTGAAGAACTCACTCCAGATAAAAATTTTGGAAAATTTCAAAAGGTACTCTTTTGAGGGAGTTTATAGATTTATAAGATTTCTCCGGGAATTAATCCATCCTCATGGAACTTATCCAGGCATTATTGCAGAGATTACTTCAAGGGCTTCTACAGCGATTATTCCAAAGATTCTTCAAGCTATCTCTCCTGACATTCCTCCAATAAAAATTACAGATTCCCCTAAGGATTCCTCCAAGAAGATTACTTAAGATATTTCTCCAGACATTCCGTAGGTAGTCCTCTCAAGATTCTTCTAGGAATTAGTCCTAAAATTGCCTCCAGGAATTCTATAACGAATTATTCCAGAGATTCCACCATTCAATTGGGGATTTTACAAGAAATTATTTTATGAGTTCTTATAGGGATCGCTGAAGAAATTCTTGCAGGAGCCTAAGAAGGGATTCTCGAGGAAAACTCTGGAGGAATTCCTTACAAAAATTCCCGGAACATCAAATATGCTTTTCAGTTACGCAGTCTTTATTTTTTTCAACATTATATTTATAATAAAGACTACGTAGACGAAACTCATATTTCACTTATATAAACAGTCAAATCTCTACCAGTTCATTCCTGAAACGATGTCTACAGTAAACTGTAAAGATTTGCATAGAGAAATCCCTGGAGGAGCCTTAGGATAAACTCCTGTAAGAATCCATGAAGGATTCTATAAGTCAATTACTGAAGGACTCCTGGAGACATATCTGGAGGAACCACTGGAGAATCCTTGGAGGTATCCCAGGAAGAATCGTTATAGAGATTTTGATGGTGGAATCGTTAGAGAAATCCCTGGAAAATCCCCTGTAGATTTTTTTCTGGAAAAATCTCTGGAAGAATCTTTATAGAAATATTTAAATGGAAAAACATTCTGGAAAAATCTAAGGAGAAATATTCGAAGGAATCCATGAAGAGATTTAAAAAAAAATGTAGAGATTTAACTGGAGGATTATATGTAGAGATTTTCTTAATGTAATCCATAGAGAAATATTTAGCATAAGTTCTGATAATATTCCAGCAGGAATTTATGGGAGAATCTCTGAAGAAATTTCAAGAAGAAGTCTTGGGGGAATTCATGGAGTATTATTGGACCCACAACGAATCCCTGAAGAAATTCTTGGGGAATTCTGAAAGATTATCTTGGGAAATCCTTGAGGCAATTCATGTAATTTCCTTGAGGAATTTGTGAGTTTTAGAACGGCTGCAGAAATTCCTTGTGAAATCCTTGTAGAATTTCCTCGAAGAATCATCCCTGGAGCGATCCGTGGAGGAATCCTGGAAAAAATCTCCGGTATAATTTCTGGACGAATCTCGAGAGAACTGCTTGGGGATATCTTTGTATGTATCCGTAGAGGAATCCTCGGAATAAATTCTGGAGAAATCACTAGAGAAACATCTTTAGTAATCCTTGAAGAGATTGTTTTAGTGTAACTCCTGGAGAAAGCCTTGAAGATATCTGTGCAAGAATCCTTGTAGACACATTTTTTGGAGCAATCCTTGCAAAAGTCTGTGGAAAGTTTTGTAAAGGAATGCCAGAAGAAATTACTTAAAAAATCCCTGGATTTCTCGGAGAAATTTCGAAGCATTCCTGAAACGAATCCTGGAGAAATCATTGGGGAAATTCCTGAAATAATCCCAGTAAAGATTTTTCTGGGGGAATCAATGGAGGAATCACTAAAGACATTTCTGCTGGAAATCTTTGCGAAATCGCTAAAGTACATATTTTCTTGTAGGAATCCTTGTGAAAATTTCTTGTCAACTCCCTGGCCTGGAGAAATATGAGTATGGAAACCAAGAATCAAATATACTGTCAGTTAGTTATGATCTTAGCTCGAAAAACTGCTTTGAGGAAAACGTCTTCAAATAACTACAATTTCATGCATGGCGAACAAAAGTTCTTCCTGGTAGAATCTCTGGCAAAAGTCCTAGTGGATCTCCAGGAGAAATCACTGTAGGAATTAAGGTAAAGATCAGCTTGGATTATTTTCTGGTAAAATCCCAGGAGGAATCTTCGAAAGATTTCCTGGAGAAATCTCTGGAAGAGTCTCTGAAGATATTTGTAGAAGATTATGAGCAGAAGGGCTTGAGTTTGTATACCATCGGATGAGCTCTCGGTAAAAAACTGTAGAATTCATCATACAAATCATTTAAGGTTACTGGACTATCTCCTTTGAATAACTCTGATGTGAACTACGTCTTGAGATCCAGATGATTTTTTGAAGGAATTCCAGAAGGAAATACTGGTGTAAAGTCATAAGATTCCTCCGGATCCAATTAAAAAATAAAGTGCACAGGTAGTGCAAAAACTTCTAAAGAAATTTAGAAGTATTTTTTTTTCCGCAACTTTATGACATTATCTGTATCTAACTCTTGTTGGAATTTTAGAAGTGACTACAATATAGTTCATATCATATCATAGAGCTCATTTCATATTATATAGTTTATATCGTACCATATACTTCATTTCAGATCGTGTAGTTCATAACATATAGGAGCAATATAATGACGAGCGTCACGCGGAATTTACTACGCAGAATAAAAAAAACTTAACAAGTTTGCCGAAGATAAAACCTTCAAAAGAGAGCTCCTTCGGGAAATGCATATAGACGCCAGCACCACATGCCGGTCAAATTTTGAACGTGTGTTCATGCCGAATTCCTTATTCTCTCGAACAATTTTGCCGCAGACAGCATCCTTCTATAAGTTCACAATCTCGATATATCGCATAATCAGTAGAGATGGTCGGGTCTTGGGTTTTCAAACCCGAACTCGACCGGTTCGGGTCGGATTTGCAGGCTAGAATTTTTTTTTCGATTAAGTCGGAATCGGGCTTGTAAAAAATCGGGTTTAGGTGGAGTTTAGTAAAAGTTATGGAAAGATTAACAACCAGAAAGCTTCCTTATGCATCAGAAACGATGAATTTATCTATTTTTAAAACTCTGTTTTTTCTTACAAAAATTTCTTGGGTTTCGAGTCGAGTACGGATTTGAACAGAGGATTTTTTCAGGTTCGGGTCGGTTCCGGGTTTGAAGAAATAAAGTAAGTAGAGTACGGGTTGGGTTTGGGCTCGAAAAATGTGAAACCCCCCTCTAATAATTAACCTCTACCGGAAATAGAAAACGACGTCAAATCCACCAGTTGGTCGAGTTCTAAACTGAACTGTAGCCCATGTGGAATACCTTATTCTTTTGTGAGACTGACTCTAATATTGTGGTTGGTCCACAAACCCCTCACGCTGAAGACCTGGGATCAAATCACATAACCTGATGGTCACTTTGGAGCCGTTGGTCTCGAGATAAACTTGCTATGGGTTAAAAACCTCATTATAAGAGACAAAAAAATATCCTCTTGGGCAATTTTACCAAATACATCCTTCTATATGCACATAATCTTGAGTTATCGCATAACTAGCCCTTACCGGAAGTTGATACCGGCGCAAGCGCTACGCGGTAGCCAAGTTCTGATCTAAATTGTAATCAATGTGGAAGTCTTTATCCTCCTGAGCAGTTTTGCGGAAGACAGCATCCTTCTAAATGACCCATAAAGCGGGTACATTAACTTTTCGTGGTGCGTTATAGGGAAAAGATAAGTGAACTAGTGAACCCTAGTTCTGACTGCTTCAAACAAAGAGAACAGGATGTTCTAGTAATGAAAGGAACACTTATTAGTCCTTGTAACATTCGAAACCTTGTTAAAAGTGACAAGTCTCGGTTTTCCCAGTTGCCGAGAAAGATCTGACAATGATCGAGACACGGAAAAAAATGGAGTCTAATTCAACAATTTGTTTTCTAATCCTTTATTCATTTAGTTCTCTAGTTTTGAAAAAGTAAGGACAAGGATTCTGATGCATGGACAATATCTGTGTAATTTCTTAGCTTTATCAAAGGATCCGATTTTGACTGACAAAGGTGCACTCACCACACTCTTCGAAGGGAATAAAAAGCGAAACCTTCCAATTAGAATCCTTTCCAGCGATCGAGTTACGAATTACAACTGTGAGAAAACCGAATACTTTATCTCTTCTCAATAGTGACAGAGTAAAACGATATGAACTAAACAAAACACACGAGATACACTACAATAGATCAAATGTTGGTCGCAGTGGTTATGTTCCAGACAGAAAAAAAATCCTTCTATATGGTCGCAATCTCAAGTAATCGCAAAATTATCTCCAACCGAAAGTCCATATCGACGCTAGCGCCACGCGGTGGTCGAGTTCTGAACTGAATTGTATCCTATGTGTAAGCCCTTATCCTCCTGAGCAACTTTGCCGAAGACAGCAACCTTCTATGTGCTCGCAATCTCGAGTTATCGCATAAATAGTCCATACCGGAAGTTCATATCGTAGCTAGCGCCACGCGGTGGTCGAGTTCTGAACTGAATTGTACCTTATGTGGAAGCCCTTGTCCTCCTGAGCAACTTTGCTGAAGACAGCAACCTTCAATGTGCTCGCAATCTCGAGTTATCGCATAATTAGTCCATACCGGAAGTTCGTATCGACGCTAGCGCCACGCGGTGGTCGAGTTCTGAACTGAATTGTATCCTATGTGGAAGGCCTTATCCTCCTGAGCAACTTTGCCGAAGACAGCAACCTTCTATGTGCTCGCAATCTCGAGTTATCGCATAAATAGTCCATACCGGAAGTTCATATCGTAGCTAGCGCCACGCGGTGGTCGAGTTCTGAACTGAATTGTACCTTATGTGGAAGCCCTTGTCCTCCTGAGCAACTTTGCTGAAGACAGCAACCTTCAATGTGCTCGCAATCTCGAGTTATCGCATAATTAGTCCATACCGGAAGTTCGTATCGACGCTAGCGCCACGCGGTGGTCGAGTTCTGAACTGAATTGTATCCTATGTGTAAGCCCTTATCCTCCTGAGCAACTTTGCCGAAGACAGCAACCTTCTATGTGCTCGCAATCTCGAGTTATCGCATAAATAGTCCATACCGGAAGTTCATATCGTAGCTAGCGCCACGCGGTGGTCGAGTTCTGAACTGAATTGTACCTTATGTGGAAGCCCTTGTCCTCCTGAGCAACTTTGCTGAAGACAGCAACCTTCAATGTGCTCGCAATCTCGAGTTATCGCATAATTAGTCCATACCGGAAGTTCGTATCGACGCTAGCGCCACGCGGTGGTCGAGTTCTGAACTGAATTGTACCTTATGTGGAAGCCCTTGTCCTCCTGAGCAACTTTGCCGAAGACAGCATTCTTCTATATGCTCCCAATCTCGAGTTATAGCATAATTAGCCCCTACCGGAAGTTCATGTCGACGCTAGCGCCACGCGGTGGTCGAGTTCTGAACTGAATTGTATCCTATGTGGAAGTCCTTATCCTCCTGAGCAACTTTGCCGAAGACAGCAACCTTCTATGTACTCGCAAACTTGAGTTATCGCATAAATAGTCCATACCGGAAGTTCATATCGACGCTAGCGCCACGCGGTGGTCGAGTTTCTGAACTAAATTGTATCCCATGTGGAAGTTTTTGGTCCCTGAAGCAAGCTTGCTGAAGGCAGTACGTTCCTATATGGCCTGCATCTCACACAATTTGGTGATGACTGCAGACCTCTGGACTGGGTGTACTGAAATTCCACGTGGCCAACATGGTCCCCTTAGTTTGATACTGGGGTCATTATGACCCAAAATCGGATTTCAACCTGCAATATCTCTGTTGTTATCAAACGGATCTTTCTGAAATTTCCTGACTTTTAATATTTTGTGGAAACGAAGCGCAAGACCAAAAAATTTTTTCTTAAGGTGATTCTAAGATGGCGCCACAAAAAACAACTTAATAAGATACTGGGGTCATTATGACCCAGAAATGTATACCCCTATAAATCAGCGAAATATCAACCGAATAATGAAATTTATGCCGCATTCAAAAGATATACTCCTCAAGATTCTGATCAGTACCTGGAATACCGGTTCCGGTTCCAGTGGCCACCGGGAATCGGCTACGAAGGGGACCATGTTGGCCACGTGGAATTTCAGTACACCCAGTCCAGAAATCTGCAGTCATCACCAAATTGTATGAGATGCAGGCCATATAGGAACGTACTGCCTTCAGCAAACTTGCTTCAGGGACCAAAAAACTTCCACATGGGATACAATTTAGTTCAGAACTCGACCACCGCGTGGCGCTAGCGTCGATATGAACTTCCGGTATGGACTATTTATGCGATAACTCAAGTTTGCGAGTACATAGAAGGTTGCTGTCTTCGGCAAAGTTGCTCAGGAGGATAAGGACTTCCACATAGGATACAATTCAGTTCAGAACTCGACCACCGCGTGGCGCTAGCGTCGACATGAACTTCCGGTAGGGGCTAATTATGCTATAACTCGAGATTGGGAGCATATAGAAGAATGCTGTCTTCGGCAAAGTTGCTCAGGAGGACAAGGGCTTCCACATAAGGTACAATTCAGTTCAGAACTCGACCACCGCGTGGCGCTAGCGTCGACATGAACTTCCGGTAGGGGCTAATTATGCTATAACTCGAGATTGGGAGCATATAGAAGAATGCTGTCTTCGGCAAAGTTGCTCAGAAGGACAAGGGCTTCCACATAAGGTACAATATAGTTCAGAACTCGACCACGCGTGGCGCTAGCGTCGATATGAACTTCCGGTATGGACCAATTATGCTATAACTCGAGATTGGGAGCACATAGAAGAATGCTGTCTTCGGCAAAGTTGCCCAGGAGGATAAGGACTTCCACATAGGATACAATTCAGTTCAGAACTCGACCACCGCGTGGCGCTAGCGTCGATATGAACTTCCGGTATGGACTAATTATGCGATAACTCGAGATTGCGAGCACATAGAAGGTTGCTGTCTTCGGCAAAGTTGCTCAGGAGGATAAGGACTTCCACATAGGATACAATTCAGCTCAGAACTCGACCACCGCGTGGCGCTAGCGTCGACATGAACTTCCGGTAGGGGCTAATTATGCGATAACTCGAGATTGCGAGCACATAGAAGGTTGCTGTCTTCGGCAAAGTTGCCCAGGAGGATAAGGACTTCCACATAGGATACAATTCAGTTCAGAACTCGACCCACCGCGTGGCGCTAGCGTCGACATGAACTTCCCGGTAGGGGCTAATTATGCTATAACTCGAGATTGGGAGCATATAGAAGAATGCTGTCTTCGGCAAAGTTGCTCAGAAGGACAAGGGCTTCCACATAAGGTACAATTTAGTTCAGAACTCGACCACCGCGTGGCGCTAGCGTCGACATGAACTTCCGGTAGGGGCTAATTATGCGATAACTCGAGATTGGGAGCATATAGAAGAATGCTGTCTTCGGCAAAGTTGCTCAGGAGGACAAGGGCTTCCACATAAGGTACAATTCAGTTCAGAACTCGACCACCGCGTGCGCTAGCGTCGACATGAACTTCCGGTAGGGGCTAATTATGCGATAACTCGAGATTGGGAGCATATAGAAGAATGCTGTCTTCGGCAAAGTTGGTCAGGAGGACAAGGGCTTCCACATAAGGTACAATTCAGTTCAGAAACTCGACCACCGCGTGGCGCTAGCGTCGATATGAACTTCCGGTAGGGACTAATTATGCGAAAACTCGAGATTACGAGCACATAGAAGGATGCTGTCTTCGGCAAAGTTGCTAAGGAGGATAAGGACTTCCACATAGGATACAATTCAGTTCAGAACTCGGACCACCGCGTGGCGTTGGCGTCGGTTTGGACTTTCGGCTAATTATGCGATAATTCAAGATTGTGAGCATATAGAAGGATGATGTGTTCGGCAAAATTGCTCAGGAGGATAAGTTACATGATAAGTCACATGAGATACAATTTAGCTCGGAATTTGACCACCGCAGTGTGCTGGCGTTTTATGAACTTACAATAGGAGCTAGTTATGCGATATTTAGAAATTGCATACACATAGAAGGATGCTCGTTTTCCAGACAATTTTCAGACTTAGCATGCATTTTTGAGGAAGAAATATTTTACCAAGTACGAACATTTTAGTGTTCTAATATTTAACAAAAGCGAGATTTTCTTAACCCTCCTAGAGGAACTTGAAAAAATTACTGGAAAAATATCAAAGAGAAAATCATGAAAGTATCACAAAAAGCGGGACCCATTAACTACATCCAACGAAACCTCTTATTAAAAAAATTAGCAATAGTTGCAAACTATTTCTTGCAAAAGTGAAGAAACAATTTCTGGAAATGCATAGGTAGATAATTTGTGCAAGGAACTTTCAAACAATTTTCTATGAAAACAGAAAAACAAATTGCTGAAAGAAATCCGTGAGAAACTCCAAAATGACCTAAACAGTAAGGAGTAATTTTTTAAATCATTGGAAAAATAAATAGATTGATAAACTTATGCCTTGAGGAGTATTAGGGGCGTCTCTCGAGATAATTTATAAGGATGTCCTCAAAAAATATTCTGGGGCATATCCCTAGAAGAAGTTAAAGATAGAATTCCGAAAGAAACTCTTGAGCTTGTTTTTTTTCTTAAGAAATTTCTTACCTTTTCTTACCTTTACTTAAAAAAGTGCACGTCGTAAACTTTAATTTCAACGTATTCCTCTGCGTGAATGGATATGCCCCAGAATATTTTTTGAGGACATCCTTATAAATTATCTCGAGAGACGCCCCTAATACTCCTCAAGGCGTAAGTTTATCAATCTATTTATTTTTCCAATGATTTAAAAAATTACTCCTTACTGTTTAGGTCATTTTGGAGTTTCTCACGGATTTCTTTCAGCAATTTGTTTTTCTGTTTTCATAGAAAATTGTTTGAAAGTTCCTTGCACAAATTATCTACCTATGCATTTCCAGAAATTGTTTCTTCACTTTTGCAAGAAATAGTTTGCAACTATTGCTAATTTTTTTAATAAGAGGTTTCGTTGGATGTAGTTAATGGGTCCCACTTTTTGTGATACTTTCATGATTTTCTCTTGATATTTTTCCAGTAATTTTTTCAAGTTCCTCTAGGAGGGTTAAGAAAATCTCGCTTTTGTTAAATATTAGAACACTAAAATGTTCGTACTTGGTAAAATATTTCTTCCTCAAAAATGCATGCTAAGTCTGAAAATTGTCTGGAAAACGAGCATCCTTCTATGTGTATGCAATTTCTAAATATCGCATAACTAGCTCCTATTGTAAGTTCATAAAACGCCAGCCACACTGCGGTGGTCAAATTCCGAGCTAAATTGTATCTCATGTGACTTATCATGTAACTTATCCTCCTGAGCAATTTTGCCGAACACATCATCCTTCTATATGCTCACAATCTTGAATTATCGCATAATTAGCCGAAAGTCCAAACCGACGCCAACGCCACGCGGTGGTCGAGTTCTGAACTGAATTGTATCCTATGTGGAAGTCCTTATCCTCCTTAGCAACTTTGCCGAAGACAGCATCCTTCTATGTGCTCGTAATCTCGAGTTTTCGCATAATTAGTCCCTACCGGAAGTTCATATCGACGCTAGCGCCACGCGGTGGTCGAGTTCTGAACTGAATTGTACCTTATGTGGAAGCCCTTGTCCTCCTGACCAACTTTGCCGAAGACAGCATTCTTCTATATGCTCCCAATCTCGAGTTATCGCATAATTAGCCCCTACCGGAAGATCATGTCGACGCTAGCGCCACGCGGTGGTCGAGTTCTGAACTGAATTGTACCTTATGTGGAAGCCCTTGTCCTCCTGAGCAACTTTGCTGAAGACAGCAACCTTCAATGTGCTCGCAATCTCGAGTTATCGCATAATTAGTCCATACCGGAAGTTCGTATCGACGCTAGCGCCACGCGGTGGTCGAGTTCTGAACTGAATTGTATCCTATGTGTAAGCCCTTATCCTCCTGAGCAAACTTTGCCGAAGACAGCAACCTTCTATGTGCTCGCAATCTCGAGTTATCGCATAAATAGTCCATACCGGAAGTTCATATCGTAGCTAGCGCCACGCGGTGGTCGAGTTCTGAACTGAATTGTACCTTATGTGGAAGCCCTTGTCCTCCTGAGCAACTTTGCTGAAGACAGCAACCTTCAATGTGCTCGCAATCTCGAGTTATCGCATAATTAGTCCATACCGGAAGTTCGTATCGACGCTAGCGCCACGCGGTGGTCGAGTTCTGAACTGAATTGTATCCTATGTGTAAGCCCTTATCCTCCTGAGCAACTTTGCCGAAGACAGCAACCTTCTATGTGCTCGCAATCTCGAGTTATCGCATAAATAGTCCATACCGGAAGTTCATATCGTAGCTAGCGCCACGCGGTGGTCGAGTTCTGAACTGAATTGTACCTTATGTGGAAGCCCTTGTCCTCCTGAGCAACTTTGCTGAAGACAGCAACCTTCAATGTGCTCGCAATCTCGAGTTATCGCATAATTAGTCCATACCGGAAGTTCGTATCGACGCTAGCGCCACGCGGTGGTCGAGTTCTGAACTGAATTGTATCCTATGTGGGAAGCCCTTGTCCTCCTGAGCAACTTTGCTGAAGACAGCAACCTTCTATGTGCTCGCAATCTCGAGTTATCGCATAATTAGCCCCTACCGGAAGTTCATGTCGACGCTAGCGCCACGCGGTTGGTCGAGTTCTGAACTGAATTGTATCCTATGTGGAAGTCCTTATCCTCCTGAGCAACTTTGCCGAAGACAGCAACCTTCTATGTGCTCGCAATCTCGAGTTATCGCATAAATAGTCCATACCGGCAGTTCATATCGACGCTAGCGCCACGCGGTGGTCGAGTTCTGAACTAAATTGTACCTTATGTGGAAGCCCTTGTCCTTCTGAGCAACTTTGCCGAAGACAGCATTCTTTTATATGCTCCCAATCTCGAGTTATCGCATAATTAGCCCCTACCGGAAGTTCACGTCGACGCTAGCGCCACGCGGTGGTCGAGTTCTTGAACTGAATTGTATCCTATGTGGAAGTCCTTATCCTCCTGAGCAACTTTGCCGAAGACAGCAACCTTCTATGTGCTCGCAATCTCGAGTTATCGCATAAATAGTCCATACCGGCAGTTCATATCGACGCTAGCGCCACGCGGTGGTCGAGTTCTGAACTAAATTGTACCTTATGTGGAAGCCCTTGTCCTTCTGAGCAACTTTGCCGAAGACAGCATTCTTTTATATGCTCCCAATCTCGAGTTATCGCATAATTAGCCCCTACCGGAAGTTCACGTCGACGCTAGCGCCACGCGGTGGTCCGAGTTCTGAACTGAATTGTATCCTATGTGGAAGTCCTTATCCTCCTGAGCAACTTTGCCGAAGACAGCAACCTTCTATGTGCTCGCAATCTCGAGTTATCTGCATAAATAGTCCATACCGGAAGTTCATATCGTAGCTAGCGCCACGCGGTGGTCGGAGTTCTTGAACTGAATGTATCCTATGTGGAAGTCCTTATCCTCCTGAGCAACTTTGCCGAAGACAGCAACCTTCTATGTGCTCGCAATCTCGAGTTTATCGCATAAATAGTCCATACCGGCAGTTCATATCGACGCTAGCGCCACGCGGTGGTCGAGTTCTGAACTAAATTGTACCTTATGTGGAAGCCCTTGTCCTTCTGAGCAACTTGCCGAAGACAGCATTCTTTTATATGCTCCCAATCTCGAGTTATCGCATAATTAGCCCCTACCGGAAGTTCACGTCGACGCTAGCGCCACGCGGTGGTCGAGTTCTGAACTGAATTGTATCCTATGTGGAAGTCCTTATCCTCCTGAAGCAACTTTGCCGAAGACAGCAACCTTCTATGTGCTCGCAATCTCGAGTTTATCGCATAATTAGTCCATACCGGAAGTTCGTATCGACGCTAGCGCCACGCGGTGGTCGAGTTCTGAACTGAATTGTATCCTATGTGGAAGGCCTTATCCTCCTGAGCAACTTTGCCGAAGACAGCAACCTTCTATGTGCTCGCAATCTCGAGTTATCGCATAAATAGTCCATACCGGCAGTTCATATCGACGCTAGCGCCACCGGTAATCGAGTTCTGAACTAAATTTTACCTTATGTGGAAGCCCTTGTCCTCCTGAGCAACTTTGCTGAAGACAGCAACCTTCTATGTGCTCGCAATCTCGAGTTATCGCATAATTAGCCCCTACCGGAAGTTCATGTCGACGCTAGCGCCACGGGTGTCGAGTTCTGAACTGAATTGTATTCCTATGTGTAAGCCCTTATCCTCCTGAGCAACTTTGCCGAAGACAGCAAACCTTCTATGTGCTCGCAATCTCGAGTTATCGCATAAATAGTCCATACCGTAAGTTCATATCGTAGCTAGCGCCACCGCGGTGGTCGAGTTCTGAACTGAATTGTATCCTATGTGTAAGCCCTTATCCTCCTGAGCAACTTTGCCGAAGAACAGCAAACCTTCTATGTCTCGCAATCTCGAGTTATCGCATAAATAGTCCATACCGGCAGTTTCATATCGACGCTAGCGCCACCCGGTAATCGAGTTTCTGAACTAAAAATTTATCCTTATGTGAAGCCCTTGTCCTCCTGAGCAACTTTGCTGAAAGACAGCAACTTCTATGTGCTCGCAATCTCGAGTTATCGCATAATTAGCCCCTACCGGAAGTTCATGTCGACGCTAGCGCCACGCGGTGGTCGAGTTCTGACTGAATTGTATCCTATGTGTAAGCCCTTATCCTCCTGAGGCAACTTTGCCGAAGACAGCAACCTTCTATGTGCTCGCAATCTCGAGTTATCGCATAAAATAGTCCATACCGGAAAGTTCATATCGTAGCTAGCGCCACGCGGTGGTCGAGTTTTGAACTGAATTGTACCTTATGTGGAAGCCTTGTCCTTCTGAGCAACTTTGCCGAAGACAGCATTCTTCTATATGCGTCCCAATCTCGAGTTATCGCATAATTAGTCCATACCGGAAAGTTCGTATCGACGCTAGCGCCACGCGGTGGTCGAGTTCTGAACTGAATTGTATCCTATGTGGAAGTCCTTATCCTCCTGGAGCAACTTTGCCGGAAGACAGCAACCTTCTATGTGCTCGCAATCTCGAGTTATCGCATAATAGTCCATACGGCAGTTCATATCGACGCTAGCGCCACCGGTGGTCGAGTTCTGAACTAAATTGTACCTTATGTGGAAGCCCTTGTCCTTCTGAGCAACTTTGCGAAGACAGCACTCTTCTATATGCTCCCAATTCTCGAGTTATCGCATAATTAGTCCATACCGGAAGTTCTATCGACGCTAGCGCCACGCGGTGGTCGAGTTCTGAACTGAATTGTATCCTATGTGGAAGTCCTTATCCTCCTGAGCAACTTTGCCGAAGACAGCAACCTTCTATGTGCTCGCAATCTCGAGTTATCGCATAAATAGTCCATACCGGAAGTTCATATCGTAGCTAGCGCCACGCGGTGTCGAGTTCTGAACTGAATTGTATCCTATGTGGAAGTCCTTATCCTTCCTGAGCAACTTTGCCGAAGACAGCAACCTTCTATGTGCTCGCAATCTCGAGTTATCGCATAATTAGTCCATACCGGAAGTTCGTATCGACGCTAGCGCCACGCGGGTTGGTCGAGTTCTGAACTGAATTGTATCCTATGTGGAAGTCCTTATCCTCCTGAGCAACTTGCCGAAGACAGCAACCTTCTATGTGCTCGCAATCTCGAGTTATCGCGCATTAATATGTCCATACCGCAGTTCATATCGACGCTTAGCGCCACCGCGGGGGTGGTCGAGTTCTGAACTAAATTGTACCTTTATGTGGAGCCCTTGTCCTTCTGAGCAAACTTTGCCGAAGACAGCATTCTTCTATATGCTCCCAATCTCGAGTTATCGCATAATTAGTCCATACCGGAAGTTCGTATCGACGCTAGCGCCACGCGGTGGTCGAGTTCTGAACTGAATTGTATCCTATGTGGAAGTCCTTATCCTCCTGAGCAACTTTGCCGAAGACAGCAACCTTCTATGTGCTCGCAATCTCGAGTTATCGCATAAATAGTCCATACCGGCAGTTCATATCGACGCTAGCGCCACGCGGTGGTCGAGTTTTGAACTGAATTGTACCTTATGTGGAAGCCCTTGTCCTTCTGAGCAACTTTGCCGAAGACAGCATTCTTCTATATGCTCCCAATCTCGAGTTATCGCATAATTAGCCCCTACCGGAAGTTCACGTCGACGCTAGCGCCACGCGGTGGTCGAGTTCTGAACTGAATTGTATCCTATGTGGAAGTCCTTATCCTCCTGGGCAACTTTGCCGAAGACAGCATTCTTCTATATGCTCCCAATCTCGAGTTACCGCATAATTAGCCCCTACCGGAAGTTCATGTCGACGCTAGCGCCACGCGGTGGTCGAGTTTTGAACTAAATTGTATCCCATGTGGAAGTTCTTGGTCCCTGAAGCAAGTTTGCTGAAGGCAGTACGTTCCTATATGGCCTGCATCTCATACAATTTGGTGATGACTGCAGATTTCTGGACTGGGTGTACTGCAATTCCACGTGGCCAACATGGTCCCTTCGTAGCCGATTCCCGGTGGCCACTGGAACCGGAACCGGTATTCCAGGTACTGATCAGAATCTTGAGGAGTATATCTTTCGAATGCGGCATAAATTTCATTATTCGGTTGATATTTCGTTGATTTATAGGGGTATACATTTCTGGGTCATAATGACCCCAGTATCTTATTAAGTTGTTTTTCTTAACATCCGCGGAAGGTTAAATATTGTCGAATTGTGTGTAGTGCAGGTTTTTGTGCCAAAGATTGTTTACTTCTACGAAAAAAATATTAAAATCCAGAATTATGTTTGGTGTGTTTATGATAGACATCCACAAACTTCTAGTTCTAAACAAGGATTTGGACATGGTGTCAGCCTGTAAGTTTGTGAGGATGCTCAAAATATATTCCCAAAACAGATTTTATCATTAAAATTTGTACCAATTTGCTCGTTTTGTTAAAAAAAATTGAATATCTGCTAGATGGCAGGAAAATCGTTTGGAAATTGCCTACATTTAGGCGTTTTCCGTTGTATTCTTGAAATTTAATTAATGATTATTTCCATAAATATTGTCTTGTTAAGAATTTGGCAAACATATTCGGATTCAGCAGGCCCAAATTAAGTATGTAGAGTTGATTTCAGAACTAACAATAATCATATTGACAAGTGATCAATTTCACCCCGAAATGGAATCCCCCGATTTTTTATTTCAAAGATTATTTTTAGTACTATCATCACGCTAATTTAAGTACATAAGCCTATGAAGTTCACCGTCGTACTTGTTTTCCTCCATTTAGTTGAATAGTTTTGATAACATTTTAGAAAACATACCAGAAAAACCGTGAAAAATGATCAATTTAAACCCGAAAATACGGTACCAAAGGTTATATAGTAACTTAAACCCAGAAAAAATATACCAAGAGAATATAAAAAATATATAGAATATATTGAAGAAGGTGTAGGTGCTAAGCTAAAAATGTAAAACAGGAAAATAAAAAAAGGTTATCTCCGAGATTTTTGACAAGCCTAGTTTGTACAATAATCTACTTGGGAAAATACAAAGAACCCTGGAAGGAGGTAAGGACTTACAGTGGGGATTCGCTGGTGGAAACACGACTGCCCATTCCATCTAGCGCAGTGGTCCTCAGCCTAACTGATTTGGGTGGGCACTTTAATGGCTTCAAACATGACACGGGCCGCATGTTACGTGAGGGTTAGGTTGATATCTTCGCCATCAAATAAAAAAAGTCAACGACGAAAAAGAAAGAATCGTCTTCGTCACTTAACAGTTGTATGACTATTGCTGCAGTAAGGATGGTACACAAATTATGTCACGCTGAATTTCAAACTTTTCGACCTCCCCCCCTTTTGTCACAATTTTTGTATGAGTCCTCCAAAATTTTTGTAAGGCTTGTCACGCTTGGCTTGACCCCCTCCCCCCCTTGGAGCGTGACATAATTTGTGTACGATCCCTAATTTCTTGACATAGGCTTTGCGGCATGACGAACAAATAAGCTCCTTCGTTATTCGAATCTTCGTTCGGGAGCTCTGAGCTGACTAAAATATCAAACGTGTCGTCGGAAACGAATGAAAATAAAGCAAAAAACTAAAACACGCGTTCCGGAATTGAACTAAGGATCCCTCAAACGTCAAGCCAACGCGCCTTACCAACATAGCTATTGTAGAACCACGAGGATAGCGGTTCAATTGCCAATATAAGTAATTCTTTGATGGAATTCATCGTATGGTGCGTAGCAAGCGAATTTACAACAAACGCCTTCTTCTTTGCTCGTTAAACTATTTTGGAATGACGTTAGTCTTGGATTCTTTTGTCGAAGACGAGACTACGACTTGCCAGAGTTATTCGCCCCGCATAATTGTTTACGACGGATCCAACTTTTGAACGAATCCTATTCGTTCGAATCTGTGGCCCACTTGGCGTAAACGGAAAATGATAAATGGTTTCGAACGAAAGGCATTTGAACGTAAATAAGAATAGGGATGATTATACTGGATGACGATGATTTTTTTTATTTCGTCATAAGTCGAGGAAGAATCTGGTGACATTATTTCTAAGTAATTGCATAGATATTTTTATGAACAGAATGTGAGATTCATGGAATTTAAGGAAGCCATGATGCCATGCAACATCTGGAATCACTTCAATCAATTCTTTGAACTTTGTAAATCTTTAAATATTTTCAACCAAGTCAAAGCTCAAGAACTTTTTAATACACTTATGAGAAATTTCTGAGGTGCCCGGTCTAGACCAAGCTTTCTTTGAAGACAGGACACATTTAAGGACATAAACGCTGACATTACTGGAAAGTGAAGAAATTTTTAAAAGTGTGAGGAAATTTTGAACTTTGGACTCGAAATAACTGCAAGATTTGAGGAACCTTGGGATGTTAGACAAAATTCCTAACACCCAAGCTATTTCTGAGCTGATAAAGGCAGTCCGTACCTCATTATTTCCTGATAGTCATTCAATTGTTGAAAGCAGATGAATGGCCCGTAATTTTAGACGTTGGTTGCAAGAACTTAAGAATTTCACGTTGTCATCAATAATTCACTACTTGCGGGCCACTTGACGTACTATCCAAAACTTGTTCGCGGGCCGCACCAAATGCTCTCGAGGGCGCATGCGGCCCGCGGGGCCTCAGTTTGGTGACCACTGATTAGCGGATCCGACCCGTAGTTGGGACGACTGACAGCTGGTGAAATGCTCCACACTAACGCATCTGGAGAGCAAATCGTCACGAAACGCACATGTACATACGCATTTGTTCTATATATGTAGACTTAAATGGGACGGTATTCAGATGTCAAAGTCAGTTTGACATTTGAGTGCTTTTTAGTTGGAATATTTTCCAACCAGTGGAAATCCAACCATCGAATCATTCCATGTAACGGATCCCCAACGAGCGAATCCCCACTGTAGGGTAAAGGTGCAAACAATTAGTACACTCTACATAAAAAGTGTTGCAGAAGTGTGAAAATTTGTAAAATTTTGTTTGTTTTTGTATTTTGTATATAATGCAGTAATTATATATTGTTACCGATCTCAACACCCGAACATATCACCTGTTTCTCCCAACAGAGTTACGTAATTTTAAAATTGAGTATAACAATTTGACGTTTGTTTGGCGCTCTGAGTAACGTAAGTCTTCTGGCTATGGACCAATGCACGGGTTTACTAATTTGACGTTTGAGCAGTGCCAAATTCACTCATTCCGTAGAGAGCACGGCACCGTTCAAACGT
>NW_018735323.1:0-61640 GCF_002204515.2 Aedes aegypti
CCCCGAGAGATCAGCCGAAATCAATTAAGTGTATAGGCTGTTTTTTTCATCACACAATCTGTCATGAAAACGGCTTACCTTTCCCTACACCCTGAATTTATGGCAGTATCCGTAAGATTCATTAACGCACTGATTTCCTCAGCTGCTAGCCTGCGTTGGATGAATGTGCGAACTAGTGCTGTAAAACTCGTCTCATCTCTGCAACTTCGTCCTCGCGCTAAACCCCTACCTCATCTCCCCACGCTATCGCCGCCTACTCCATCACTTCGGTCGCCGTCCCTCCTCCACAAGCAAACACGCACCATCACACTCACTCTCACACACCTCGCTCAAATATCAACTTATCTCAGCCAACCGACTACCACTCACCGCTCTCTCACACTCTCACAGGCCTCTCTCCGCCTCTTCTTCCACCGACCTCACCTCACACACTACCGAAACTCTCTCCTTCTGACACACTTCTACGACACTCACCTCACGACCTCCCAGCAACGCACCTCCAAAACACCAACATCTCTCACTCACTCACCATCTTTCGTTGTACTCTAACCCCTCTACCGCAGCTTCATTCTTTTACCGCACCTTTCGCTCAAAAACAAATACTTCACCACTCCCTCGATAACCTCTTTTTGTTTCTCTCCTCGATATTCGTTCTGGCCCCACATTCTCCTTCTCCTCCGACAATATCCTCATCACACAACACTCTTCTCACGTCCCTTACGCGAATCGCTGGCTCCGACTCATTACACTCATCCTGGGTGATCCCCACGTTTGCAAGACCTACTCCGCACCGCTCTCTCTCGGGGACCCCGACCGACGTTCTCCATATAAACCATGGTATTTGAAAGGCCATTTTGGTTTTTGGTCGTTATACTCAACACAAATAAAATGGTGTTACTAGTACAATGCGCCAGGTAATAAAGGAGCGTACTCTAAAAAAATCATACAAATCGGTTCAGTATTCTTGAGAAATCTGAAAAATTACGATATGATGTTTTTTTTTAAAGTTTCTCAAGAACTTTTAATTTGTCAGGGTGGGTACCAGAAACATAAATGCTTCATTACTCAAAGACGGCTTGCACCAAATTGCTTCATTTTTCACCCAACATAACTCGGCATGAATGTATCATTCCGAGAAGTGAATACAGAATAACAGTAAAATTCCGTAAGACTGGGAAATAACCGTGGGTTATTGTTGACAGCGTCGACCCCAAGGAATTTGGAATATCTCCGGATCCAGATGACCAAGATCCCATTTTGAACAACAGATTCCAAAAAAAGAAGCCAGTTTTTTTGAAGACAACCTTGTGAAAGAATGGTGCAAAAATATCGAGAAACCAAAAGTTACATCCGCGATTTGAATATCTTCATTGACGCGTAAAAAATGAAGCTGCCGGTAGAGCGAGTTAATGAAATTGAATCCATCTTAATATCTATGAATAGCCGGTCTGATAAAGTTTGGCACCTCCATTCAGTTTGCTAGGTTTTCCTTGCTCGTGTGATGAAAAAGACCCCGCAACTTTATATCACTTGAAACACAAATGAATCCATTAAAAAATCTAGTAAAAACCGTTTTGAAGGCCAATAAGTTGCAGGTATATTCTTGCCCAGCCTCTCAACTTAATGCATATCTTTCTGCTGTCAGTGTTTGGAATACTCGTGCTCGCGAGTACAAAAATACTCACTCTCGTAACTCATTTTGCGAGTAATACTCACGCTTGTGGAGTCACTCATTCCTTACCCTAACTCACGCGAGAGTATGACGCTCATAACTCACTGCGAGCTATTACTCACGTAAAGAGTACATACTCGCAAGTGAGTATACGTCATCTATCCAGGCTGAGTGAGCAAGTTACTCTTTGTGCAGTCATGTTGAGTACAATTCCCAAAGCAAATAAAACTTGTTCATTAGTAATTACTAGGTAGAACGAATTGTAAATGTAAATAATTTACTAGTGTTTCAAGCTGCTGTCTGACTTCAGTGTGTAGTGTGATATGCAGTTTTTTTAGTTTGATTTTTAAACTTTAACTTAATTTTAGAGTCATCCGTTTTCTAAACATCGGAATAAAAAAGCTATATGCGAAAGTCTGGTTGTGTTCAATTACTTTCAGACAATTCTCATTCATTTCAATTTCATTTTTCTGAATGTGTTATTGATATTCCAAAGTTGAATTGAAATAACAGTGATGTCCCGATTTTGTCAGCCATGCTGCATTTTGAGTTTGACAAATCGGGAAAGAGCTAAATTCGGGATAGAAATTTTTCGACTGGTTCCAAGTCTTATTTAACTTGAGGACTTAAAGGACTTAAATTTGTGATTTTGTTAATATAAACATTGTTTTTTTAGCTTCTATTTTTCTATGTACCGTAATCTGAGGTTACATAATAAGTTTTCTTGGATAATTATTAGAATTTTAAATTTCAAAAATTCGATCTTTAGATGATTGGTACAGACGTGGCCAAGGCATAATTGCACTTTATGCACGCCAGATGCCAGTATAACATGTTTGAGTCTAATAAAAATAAAATATAAACTATAGGCTCGACAAAATCGGGGAACAAAATGGATGCTAAAAATCGGTCAAAAAGGGGGGCTAAAATCGGGGTAGGATTAAAATTCGGGGGCTCGAGAAAATCGGGTCATTACTGCGTATTATGTAACATTGGTATGCAATACCGACGTGGGGGCAGGAAGACGGATAGTTAAGATTTCTTACAAATTCTAGCAAGACTTTAACATTAAAATAAATGAGGTCGTATACATTTTTTTAACCTTGACTCTCGCACCACAAATATAAGCAGTAATGTTGAAATTGATTTTTCATGCTGGTCGGCGTTAAGTCAGAGTGGACCAAGTGACATTTTATTCATATTTTGAGAAAAAAGGGCTTAAAGGTTCTAAACGCTCTGTCATATTTAAACTACGTTAAAATTTTGGTTCAATATTTTATATACATTTCTCGTGTTACTTTTATCACACAATCATAATTGTTGAAGTGATAAACATGGAAAAATTCATTTTCCTAAACCTCTGATAAAAGATTTTTGATGGACTATGTGTACTTGAGTCCACTCGTAACTGAAATCTAAGAGACCCACCATTCAGTAGTCTGGTTCACTCTGACTGAACAATTTCTAGAAAAATAGCAAGTCATTTAAATGCTTGCATGGATCAAACTGGCGTGCATATCTCTAAAGATAAACGGATTATCAAGAACCATATGTAAATTCTTCAATAACATATGTATGTCAATCCCTGAAATTAGTGACATTTTTGATAGCGTTAAAAATTAAGTTTTGCAGTGGTCAGGCGCAATTGAAGACCATACAATATTTCAAAATATGCGTTCCAGGTCAGAGTGGGACCAAGTGAATAATCTTCGAGTACGACCAAAATATACTGGTTCATCAAGCGAAGTCTCTAGGCACATGCCCTACATACACTCCGTGGCAATATAGTTTGGGGTTCACCCCCTAACAAGAACATAACAAAAGCTGTTCTGTCCATATATCTGTATTACACGCCAATTGAACTCTTAAGTCCGCATTTCGAAAGGACAAAAGTTGATTTCTTACTTCGTATGTATTTTCCAAAAACATTCGTTTGAACTTCTGTAAGCTAAAATTTTTACCTTAAGTTAGTTGAACATTTTCCAAAAAAAACACACTGAATAAACCCCATCATCAATGATTCCTCACATGTGGAGTCCGCCACAAAATTTTAAAATCATGTGTCATTGCAAATCGTAACATCTTATTTCCTTTCAAACGAGACCCACGAATTTTGGCGCGACAAACATGAAAGTATCTAAAATCAAGTAAACATCATGTCAAGTCGATCGTGCAAAAAGTTTGGGTTCACCCTCAGTTATGGCTGTATCGTGCAAAGTGTTCGGTTCACCCCTGAACTTACTTAAATCTTTGAAATCTCAAACCAATCATGTACGCACCATTATTTGCGCTTAACAAAGATTTAAACTATTAAAATCGGTTGAAAAATGGCAGAGATATTGACAAAAATGATGTGCGTGCGGCTCAGGTGAACCCAAACTTTTGCACGATTTGCATCATACTGAGGGGTGAACCCAAACTTTTGCACGATGACTTGACTGACTGTTTCATTGATTTTTAATACTTTCCAGATTTTTCCGCCAAAATTTCGTGGGGTCTCTTTAAAGAATATAAGATTACGATTCTAATGACACTTTGATTTAAAATTTTGGTCGACCCAATGCTGAGGAAATTCAATATGATTTTTCAGTGTGTTTTTTGAAAAATGTCACTACTTTAAGTAAAAATTTAGTATACAAAGTTCAAACAATGTTTTTGGAAAAATACATACGAAGTAAGAATAATTTCTTGTCTTTCGAATGCGGCTTAAAGAGTTTCAATTGGACGTGTAATCACAGAGATATGGACAGAACACTTTTGTATGTTTTTGAGGGGGTGAACCCAAACTTTTGCACGGGAGTGTACACCATAGAACTACCATGAACTCCAATCAGACTTTGAAATCGACTCAAAAAATGAAATAATCATTCAGTTTATTGCTTTTAAACACTTGGTCCGCTCTGTCTGCACAGAAATTGCTGCAATTTCCGACCAACCATCCAGATATGATAAATTGCCAAAAATCAAAATCAAATGCATCGAATTAAGTAATGTTTATGAACTTATATTGATAGATGAGTAGAAGAATTATTGGATGTCGACAAATCTGACTAATCTCTTGAAATGGTTTCATTTCCTCGCATTCCTCAACGCGCTGATCATTTTCGCTGTTATTGTAATAAGTACTTGGTCCACTCTGACTGCACACTTTTATAGATTTTTATTGATCATCCAAAGTAAATTTATTACATATCTCTCGCAATTTACAGCATTCATCAAATCTGATTGAAGTGAAATGGAGGTAAGGTAATTTCGCATCCAATGAAAGAATAATCCAATTTTTCCAAGTTTTGTACTTGGTCCCCTCTGACTTAACGCCGACCATGTTGAACTGAAGAAAAAAAATACAGAAAATGTTTTTGCAAAATGTCTCTTCACTTTTCACTTGCCCAACAAGTTTGTCGATTTGAACAATAAATTGAAAAGCTGACAGTTATATTTACGATTTCTATTAACTTCAACATTAATTGATCATCCGAACAATAACATAAGTAACATGTAAAAAAAAAATAATCTTGTCAATTCAATTTTCTTCTGCTCAGTTTCGGCTCTGTAGAATTTCCAGCGCTTCTTATTTGTTTTTTAAGAAAGTGTCATATCCGACTTAACAGATAACTCTTCAGGAGAAATCATTTCTAGGAACGGAATCCTTCAACAAAGTAGTCAGATTCTTTTTTGTGTGGATAGATCTATACCCCATTTTTATGTGTTGAACTAGCTTTACATTTACATTCCACGAGATTCTCGTGCGTTCTCTTATATTGCAACTTTTCAAACAACGTTTTATTTTCAATCGGCTGTCCGAAGTAGACTCATTAATATCGTTATGTAATAGCTTCTATCGCTTTAAGTTTAGTGTTTCTTGAATTATGAGCACATTCTGTTTTTCTAAGATAATTGCGAACCTTGTTTACTAATAGCTACCTAAAGAGAAAATACAAATTCAATCTCTAATGAGAAACTTTTCACTTGCCCCACGTGATTAGAAAATTGACGGTGTTTTAATTTAGTTATTTTTACGTCTACGTGGAATCAATTTCAATTTTGTTTTATTTCAGTTTAAAACTGTCAGAGAGTACAACTTAGATGTAGTACAGAAAATTGTTTTCCGCAACTTTTTTTCTACTGAAAATAAAAATACAAGATTGCATGCCGCCAACTTGTTACGGAGTAATAGTTGACAGGTTAACAATCTTTCGCTATATTATGCAATAACGGTTGAAAAATCGCAGGAATCATTTACCTATCGTAATGTTCTGAATGGCCTCAAAGGTTTACGCATGAGTTTAAAACGTTATTTCATATATTCAGTATCTTCGTATTTATCTAATGTAATTTGCAAGTTTTATATAGAAAACTCGTATGCAACGTTACCGAATAAAGATTTCTGATCAGAAATATGTTAATATGGGCAATATTCAAAATCATAAGTTTTTCAGAAACATTATAAAGTTGGAAATTTTCTCTACTTCTCAGGGCAAAGAGTACTATTTGATAAATTTGAAAATGCTCATAAGTACATTAAGCTAAATAGCAGAATCTGACCCAGTAGATGTGTAACGTCAGAGGAAAAAAGAAAAGGGCATTAACGATACAACATGCGCTGCGAAATACCAAACATAAATAACAGCTTGTGTTAAGAATTCATATCATAATAACGTTTTGCGTGCATCAAATAGTTTTCAGAATGAAATTTTCATCTTATCATTTGAATAAGGTCACCCCAAGAATAGCCTTACTTATTACTTACTATTTATTTGGGCCATTCGCAAGCTTTTAGAATATTTACAATATTTCAAGTGAGTAAAATTGCTCATGAGTGAGTAAGTGTTAGTCGAAAACTCACTCACGAGTATGAGCTGTACAACTGAAACTCACGCCTGAGTATACTCACGCGAGAGTTCAAGCTGTACAACTCATACTCGCGAGTGAGTTTACAGTTTTCAGTGAGTACTCACGAGTTTCCCAACACTGCTGCTAGTTAGGTGCGAGCTTTTTCCCCGCATGCTGTGCACCCAGAACTCAAATAAAATATGATTAATCCAACGAACAATGTGCACTATTAGGCTCCATCCCATTACCCCGAACGCCATTACCCCGAACGCCACTACCCCGAACGTCACTACCCCGAATGGGTCACTACCCCGAAAGCCATTACCCCGAATGGGTCATTACCCCGAACGCCACTACCCCGAATGAGCCATTACCCCGAATAGTATGAAATACAATGAAGTATCATGTTTTGCGTGCAAAAATGATGACCATACTGTTATAGAGGAATGACCATTCATGCATGCGTCTCTAATGTAAACTGGTAATCAATGATGTGTTAAATTCGTCGGTAAAATGTCCATCATATATTTTCCCTTCTTTCTATGTCAGTTATTCTGTTGACCACTCTCTTTTCTTTTTCTTTCTGGGACAGTGCTGTTTCACAGCTCAGTGGGCACTTCCGCAGTTCAAGCGTTTATTCACAAATTTCATAACGCCAAATATTGCCATTTTACACCCATCCATCCCGTCGTAATTATTTTGTACGGAAATTCTACAAATTTTGAAAGAGGTGTAACATTTCGATGACAACCACCCAATTCATCGATAAGAAATTTGGAAATAGGCTTTCAACAAAACAAGCCTTTCATTGACCGAGCGCTTTCCTTGTCAATTTTACCATTTTTGTATATTGTGCCTCTAAGCCCAGGGAGTAAAGGAACTTTTTAGTGCAACAATTCCACCATCGGAGGAATTCGAACCCATACCCTCAATATGGAACAGCTGCGGTGCTCGCCGGTATTTTGGACTTTCTTGACGGTGTTAATATTCCGATTTTGTTTTTAACAAAGATTTTCCTTTCCTATGAATACAGGTTGTGCCAATAGCATACACGTTTTTACAGTGATTATTCACGTCATAGCTGCAAGCATTCACCGGAAATTTGCCCTTCTTTTTAAATAGGCTGTTCTTCTAAATTTTCGTTGGATAAGCTAGGCACTATTATTTCCATATGGAACAGCTAATGTTTTTCAAAGCAGGATATCTTTAAGGCATTCATTGAAGTTTATTCTGCTAATTCTAATCAGGAATTTCCCCTTCTTTTACCTACTTGCATTAAAATTGTCAGGTCTCTATCGGACTGCTCACCACTTTTCTTGCCATCATCATACATTCACTGTATTGAATCAAACACAACTATTTTTTGTGGTTATTTATTAAAACTCAGCTGAATGATCCACACAAAATAACGAAAGTATTACTGTAACGGTGATCAGTGGCCGCGGTTTTTCTATCATACACAAGTATATTAGCGTTTATATGCCACCGCGGAAAGATTGTCTATCAGGTTGGTCTTTAAACGGATTCCATAGTGCATAACTTGCAGCGATAATACCAGGGTGACCTTCTATTACCATCGTTTATGAAACAAAATCTTGTAGAAGATCTCAATGCTTGTAGTCGACATAAAAAAAATAAGTGGAGGAAGTGGGTAGCAGTGTCCAAAACGAAACTTTACTACATGCTTATTTCGTGCATATCATAGCTATTCTTTTCACAACAAATTCACCCTTCTTTTTAAAATAAGCTGTTCTTCAGAGCATTGCAGTGTAGTTGTGTTAATCTCATCAAAATAAGAGGACAAACCCAAACAAAACATAGTATGTAAAAGTTGTTTTATGAAAATCTAGTCCCTTTTTTATCTCCTAATATTTGAAAAAATCATTTTTAAGACAAACTTGTATGAGTATTAATAAGGATTCGTATAATTTTCTCTCCACCTTCTTATAAGAATTAGTCTCAAAATGTTATGGATTCGGGGTAATGGCGTTCGGGGTAGTGACCCATTCGGGGTAATGGCTTTCGGGGTAATGGTGTTCGGGGTAATGGCATTCGGGGTAGTGGCGTTCGGGGTAGTGTCATAGAGTCGCACTATTAATATCTCATGGAGGCCTCATTTCATTTATTTAGTTAACATCTGGACAGATATCAGTGATGAATCAACCATATTACACCGTGGTTGCATCACTCCATCCTCGGCTCTGTCCCACCAAAATCGTTGTGCACTTGATCTGCCCACCTTACTCGCGGTGCTTAGGCATTCTTGGAAACCCTTCTTCTTCTTCCTGGTATTGCGTCCTCATTGAGACAGAGCTATCTTCAGCTTGGGAGCATTTCTATAGTTTGTATTGGGAGCACTGACAGCATTATTTGCCTAAGTTGCAATTTTTTGCATTCGTGTAGCAGGCCCCAGAAAAATCATGGAAATTTACATTACGAAAAGATGTTGCACTACCCGGCCAAAAAATCCAAACATCTTGTGCATGGCTTTGCTTTATATCCGCGGAAGTTACCACTAGGTTTTAATTTATTTATCGGCATATCGGTCTATTTTGCTCGAAGTAAGAGGGAGCATGGAGAAGAAAGCAATGAATACTAGATGGATAGGTACCGTAAGGGAACGGCGAGAGAAATTGGATAAGATGTTGAAGAGGGCATACCATATGAAACAGTATTACTTGAAACGTCACTTCCTTGTGGCTAACGTCCCCTATGGGAACGGCTTGGGTGTGTTTTGAGAATGACACTACCAAGACAGCCAAGGCTGTGTGCTAAATGGGATAAAACCTCTCAGCTTTGTGTATTTATGAGCAATTCAACACTTATTAATTGAAAGATTTCTTTACCAATTGATCATATTTACATCTGTATATCGTAGATACTCTATGCCATGAGAAGACAAGAAAATTTTTCACTTTAACAGATTCTCGACAGACGGGATTCGAACCCGCCACCCTCAGCAAGGTCTTGCTCAATAGCTGCGCCCGTTTTACGAATATGATTGTAGTAAATATCAAACGAACTAAATCCAGCGGTAATTCCCCTCTGCAATATCGCACCGCAGAACCTATACTTAACGGTAGCTGCAGATCATTTCACTTTTAGCGCTTACGTTGTTCACAGATCAACTGTTCGGTATTGCGTTAGACAAAAAAAAAAAAATGCGTATTATTATTGGTTCAGTTTTTTTGGCTTTGACATTAGCCATTGTTGATGCCCAACGAGGTAAAAATATCAAAAAACATAACATGATATCACACCGTTGCTGATGACGTTGAAGTACTAATCTACAGTTAATTTCAGTCAATGAAGTGTACATGTCGTGCGGTTCCGCATGCCCAGCAACATGTGAGTCGATCAAAAGTGTGGAGCTCACGAGGTGCATCACTCAGTGCATAGAAGGATGGTTCTGTGAGGGCGAATACGTGCGGAATGCTGCTGGAAACTGTGTTAAGCCGTACGAGTGTCCATAGTGATTGTATTCGAATTTGGTAACGATCATGATCGTTAATGATTGGTTAATAAAAATAAAGTGATAAGTTAAATGGTGTTGCGGGAATACGTTAGTAATTCAGATATTCGGTATACAGTGATACCTCCATGAGTCGATGTTCCATGACTCGATATCGACTCATGGAACCATACTAAAAACAAAATTTCATGGTTACTATGATGGTCCCCTCAAAGGGCTTCCCATAGCATTGCTGTTCCATGACTCGATATTTCCTTGAGTCGATGGTCCCTTCAATATCGACTCATAGAGGTTTCACCGTACTAGTTCTCGGAAGCAATACAGGGTAAAGAAGGATTATAATATATTGGTCACTTCTTTAGTTTGAATCTCAGTACTTCAAGTCTATGTTAACTCTCGTCAATATGCTTCTGTCGTGATGATTCTGCATTGTTGAAGTCAAACTTTCACTGTACTGTACTTCAATCAAAGACAAAATAGAGATACAAAAGTTCAGCTTATAATGGATACCGCTTCTAGTACTACATTCGATCGCTTTGTTATTACGCTCAGTATCCAAGTTTTGATGATCTTATTAAACTTTCTCATGAACCTCATGAACTAATCCCAGAACACAGTTATTTTCTTTCAAAATTGCTTTGTTTTTTGTAAAGCTTGGAAAAACTTCAAAAGTTATGTCTCTGAAATCACGAATTCGAGAGCCCATAAAACTATATTCGATATTTTGTTCAAGATAACGTGAACTTATTTCACATGCGCTGTCGAAAACAATAACGCATGCGAAGAATCAACCAACAGATAGTTGATAGAGTGCGCATAGTACTCTCGTTCTGTATGTACACAAATTCTTTCTGCTCTCGGAAGTTTTAAAAACTATCTAAAGCAATAAAACAGTATTTCTCAGTACTACATAAACAGTTCTTTCCAGTGCTTTATTTTTCTACCCATTGATCTCTTTTCAATTCTTGTTTGGACCCGGTCTTTCCAAAGAAAATGATTATTATTTTGAACAAGTATAATTGGAGTAAATACCAAACGAGCAGGTTCCACCGGTAATTCCCCATTGCAAACGATCGCACCACACATCCAATGTTTAAAGGCAGTTACAGATCATTTCACATTCAGCGCTTACGTTGTTCACAACCCAAAACGTAGTTAGGTGTCGTGTTGCTTAAAAAACAAAAATGAGATTCATCATCGGTGTAGTTTTCTGTTTGGCTTTGGCATTAGCCATTGTTGGTGCCCAACGAGGTAAAGATAAAAAACCTTACATGATATCACACCGCTGCTGATGGCATTGAAACGCTAATCTACAGTTAATTTCAGCTAATCAGGAGTATAAAGAATGTGGCTCAGCATGTCCACCAACATGTGAGTCAATCAAACGGGAGCCCATGATGTGTATCGCTCAGTGCAAAAGTGGATGGTTCTGTAAGAGTGGGTACGTGCGGAATGCTGCTGGAAAGTGTGTAAAGCCATCTCAGTGTCCAAAGTGATTGTTACGATCATGATCATTCGGTAATGATTCGTTTCAGGTAATCGGCATAATAGTTCTCGAGAGGTTGAATTAAAATTGATCTTTAGTTTGATTCTCAATATTTCAAATCTATGCTATAACTCCTCAATGTTCTCCTCCTAAAGCGCAATGCTTTTGTATTGTTGAAGTCATACTCTCAGTGCAGTTCAAAAGATATTGCATTAATATGCCTCACTAATCAATAAATAACACAGAAAAAAATATTTAATTTTCAATGTGATGTAAACTGTAGTCTACTGTAAAAATAAATCAAATTCGTGTGTTGTTACAGCTTCATGTAAATTCAAATGAATATACATTCAATTCTCAACTAAAAATGGTTGAATATTACATGATCGTGTAAATTTAAAGTGAATTCGATTGAAAAATAATGGTTTAGTCGTTGAAATTTAGGTTTATTTCGATGCTCCAAATATGTGCATGAAAATAAACTTAAATTTACAACATATATTTAGCTGTGAAATGCATAGCTTAATTACATTGAATGTAAAGCAATTCATGTTGTCTTTTTTAAGTTAAACGTCTTTCATTCCAATTGATGACACTATTTCCGATTTGTTTTACTTCAAACAGAAGATAATAATAGGTCAAATTACAATTAAGATTTCGATGCGTTGCTTAACTTCACCCGGATATTCACACCACCACCATTATCATTGTCTTCCGTGTGGATAAAAACCTTCACCCAATTGAATCATCATCGAGGGGCAAAGCCAAATCAATTAGGAGCATCGAATAATGAGATCCCCATCAATGGGTATATGGACAAAAAAATCCCCAGGGACCCAGTATAATGCCATCATCATCGCCCCTTTTGACCACCAGGCGAAACGGGGAAGGCCATTCAGGTCGTCCCTGTCGTGATCCTTGCACGCATTTCGTTCGATGATTTCATTATCGCGCCATTTACCAGAGCACATGTAACAAGCTGTGAGGAGCGCGAAGAGCATGGCGTGAACCATAAAAAGGGCCATAAATTGCAATTTACCTAATTGAAACAGAAGCTCCAACTTCAGGTCCTGCCGTTGTCTTCATCATGGTGGAAGAACGTCGGCTTCCGTTTCTAATCGGGTCTCAAGCGAACCGGGCAAGGCTCACATTACTTACGTGTGAGCACATTCCGCAGTTAGTTGACTGAGGTATCGATTGCTTTCTAGCTGGCTTGTACCAATGCACAATGGTCAGAATCGACAATTTAGTGATAAAAATCAGTTGCGCTTTCGTACCCTCGTTCTTTGCGTTCACAAAGGAAGTTTGTTTAACCTATTAGGAGGTAACTTCTTCTTTCGTTTATTTACTGAATATGATTGAAACTACGAACAAGATCAAGGGTGAACCGCTGAATTCTCCACTTCTTTCTAAAAAAGTGAGTTTTGAAACTGTCACTAAACGGGCAAAAATGTAAGAAAGGACCAAGGATGAAATGGTTACTGTTGATAATTGTATCGAAACTATCGAACTTATTTTAGACAAATTTTCCGAACACCATATCGTAGCAGCCTCTATCCCATCTTTGATTTAAGTGAGGAAACAAAGAGTCAGTGCTGAGAATGGTAATAGCTGAGACGAGACTCGCGAAGATGGTCTTCTTTTTCTGTGATTGCTGAGTTTTTTCTTATTCCACTTTGTGTTTATACGAATCATGCGCAAGCCGGTCAAACCCTCACATAAACCTCTCAGTAAAAAAAACGTAGCAGACATCAGAAATAACTAATCTTGTGTTTAGATTTAGGGTAGATGTACCAATAGTGGAGGTACTAAGCACGCTAGATTTTCACTTAACCGCAGAAATTCAAGAAGCGCAATTAATGTACATTAGACTGGCCTTAAACAAAAAGTTGTAAACTTAACGGGGCACCCCCTAGATATGAGCCTTAGGGTAAGAAAAACGCTCTCTCAAAATTTAAACTCAATCGGTTGCTCCAACAGCTGGCGCAATCGTTATGAAGATTGTATGGGATATTCGTCTCAAATATATTGAAAATTGACCCTATGTCACTGTTACGTTCCGTATACCAATTGTTCGCGTTCAAAAAAGCCCAGAGTGACAAATACACTAGTTGATAACCTAATGAACATAATTGCAGAAGGTTGTATCTGTATTTAATCTCATTTTCATTACTGTTTCAGTTGTTGAAAGTTAGGCCTAGATCAGCACTCCCGTACAGTCACTTATATGCATGCGACAAGTGCCTCAGCTCGCCCAGCGTCATAGGTGGCTATGATGCGCTTAGTGGTTACCTCCAAGCTATGTCGAAGAAATACAAGCAGTATTGCATGATATACTAGGGCGGTTCAAAATTCAAAAATGTTTGAAAATCCATTCTCCCGTATGCTCCTTACCATCCTTACCATAAAAATAGTGTTCTGTGAAATTTTCAGCTTTCTAGGTGGTGATTTAAAGGTGGCCCAAAGACAATATAGGTTTGTATGGAAATTACTATGGAGAAATTTTGAGATATGATCCAAACACGGTAGTTCTGTAATATTAATACAAACTTATTATCCCATATTGAAAACTCGTTCTTCAAACCATAATGAATAAATTTGCTGAAGAGAGAAATTCAATCCGAAGGATAGCAGAAGAGATATCCATGAGTATGTTTGCTATTATTTAGCTTAATATGGGATTATAGCCCTGCAAACATGTACAAAAATCCCAAATAAAATTAGCTCGAAAGGGATTTGTTTCTTCAGCAACATCCTTCATTAAGGTTTGAAGAATGAGTTTTCAATATGGGATGATAAGTTTCTACTTACAATACAGTACTAGAGTGTTTGGATCATATCTCAAAATTTCTCCATAGTAATTTCCATACAAACCTATATTGTCTTTGGGCCACCTTTAAATCACCACCTAGAAAGCTGAAAATTTCACAGAACACTATTTTTATGGTAAGGATGGTAAGGAGCATATGGGAGATTGGATTTTCAAACATTTTAAAATTTGAATTGCCCTAATGATATACTTCAGATGGTTAAAACACCAACTTTATTAATTTTGATCGTGGTACAATCTTCTACAATATTCTTCGCTATTATATCAAGTAGTGTTTTTGAAATTCTGGGTCCAATTGAACGCGATCATCAATTTTCCTGAACCAAACAGTAGATGATGTGCTGTTGCTCATATGTTTGAGCTGAAAATCCCATATTAACTTCAATTCAAATGCGCCAGCTCACAGCTCATGGAACGACCAAATGAGCTGAATTTTTCAGAAAGGTTTCCTCTAACCCCAAGAAATAATCCTGGGGTGCCCCGTGAAATCATACAACTTTATTTTTCTCCCATACTGAGCTGGGCCAGTCTAACGTACATGTTAATGTTGTAACGGGAAGGAACGATCATTAACTTAATGAGAAAAATGATTTCATCGCACTAACCCACGGCATGTCAGTGAAAAATAATACCTCCACTATTGGTACACTGTTCCTTTAGTTGCGGTATATTTTTAATTTGTGTTCCTATAGTTGCGGTATCCGTTGATTTCTTATGGGATCCTCCACTACAGGAACACTTTACCGCAACTACTGGTACAAGGAAGAAAGGTTTTAGCAATTTCAGTGATATTTCGTCAGTTTTTGAAGCAATTTGAATGCTCTTTTCAACTATTCCGTATACCAATAAGCCAATACGTCGATTGGCAGTGTCGGTTCTGTGGCTAATGTAATAAAATCAGTGAAAATGGCACTACCACAATTATAGGAACACCCACAACTAATGGAACTCTTACCCTACCGGCAACTTTAGAAAAAAGTGTTCCGCCGACTTTGAATAACAGATTATTTTGAATACAATACCTTTCGTTTTTTCAGCTATAAAAACGGCGGGCTGCATTTGACATTTCGTGTTAGCGGAACCTGGGCTGCATATGACGTTGAATTTTTCCACTTCGCGAGTCTCTCTCAGGGTAACAGTAGTAGGCTTGAAATTCGAGAAACTCATGTGGCTCTTCCCAGTACAGTAGTTCAAAAACGTGAATCTCATCAAGTAGCCTATGTTTGAATGCATGAATTTTCTACATCATAAGTGTCATTGAAAGCTCTAAATGCGAGAAATACAGTGGGAAATAGAACGTTTTTTTACAGTAATTTAGAGTTGCCCTTAGCAATGGGTGTTTTGCTGTTTGTAAGGCTTTTTGCCAACAGCAGTGATGGGCGTGAGATTCACTGGCTTTGCTGACTTTGCTTAGCTACTGTAGAGTGAATTTCAAGATTTTTCCCATCCATGCAAAGAATGCTGCCTCTCGTGATTGGTTGTTCCGACTCCTTCTCAAACATCTGGCATCTCAGTTAACGATTGCAGTTGAAAGAATGCATAACTATTAAGTTTAAATGGAACAACAAATCCATAAGCGACCAGTCTGTTTTAAAACAAGTAGGTAAAAGAAAGGGAAAATTTCTGATTAGAATTATAGCAGGATTCACTTTAGTGCATGCCTTCAGGACATATTCCTTTAAAAAATAGCTGTTCTATATGGAAATATTAGTGACTAGCTTATCCAACGAAATCTTGAAAGAACAGCCTATTTAAGAAAGAAGGGCAAATTTCTGGTGAAATGTTTGCAGCTATGACGTGAATGACCACTGTAACAACGTGATGCTTTGGCAAACCTATATTCAGAGAAAGGAAATATTTGTTGAAAAACAAAATTGAAGTATGAAAACCACCAAGAAGTACAAATAGCAGTGAGCACGCAGCTGTTCAGCAAGACCATTTGAGGGTTATGGACGTTGAGCATTTCCTTGGCAACCCTGGGCATAGAGGCACATGCATAAGAATGGTAAATTGGTCAAAGAAAGCTCTCAGTCGATAAAAGGCTTATTTTATTAAAAGCCCATTCACAAATTTCGTAACGCTGAAGGGGGCAACAAATGTTGTGGGTTGTCCTCAAAATGTTACAGGCCATACATAATATGTGAAATTTCCATACAAAAAATGGTACAAGGGGGTGGGTAGGTGTAAAAATAGCAATTTTTTGGCGTCAAGAAATTTGTGAATGAACCCTTGAACTGCGAATGTGCCCACTGAGTTGATAAACAGGCACTCTCTCAGAAATAATTAGAAGAAGGTAGTTGCTAACAAGATATTTCGAAAGAATAGCTGACATATAAAAGAAGGGAAAATATATGATGAACATTTTACCGACGAATTTTACGCACCATTAATTACCAGCTTTACCCTTTGGGGCCTTGATTTTTTTCCAAGAACTATTATACAGTTTTTGAACGCCTTTCAATAGTTTTGGTGCTACAAAATGATAAACATAACAGAAGAAATGATGACAAATATTTTTTGGGAGTTGCTAGGTCTTCCAAACTGCTCTTGAGTTCATTACTTGAAGTCAATGCTTGTAATAACAACCTTGTTCATCATACAAGGTGATGAACTGTTAATCTACCGTATATTCTGAAGCTTCTGAGTGTTCAGCCCAATATTTATCAGATCATTTCGTAATGTTCTAGATTATCCTAACTTGTCGCGGATGTTCAGTACATAAAGATCTACAACGCGATGAGAGTCAGGATTTAGTGGTAATAAATTAAATTACCACGAAACGAAGCACTTCCGAAACATGGTGTATTCCGACAAAGTTTCCAGTCATAATTAGCGACATCTATTGGGAAGCATCCATAAATTATGTCACGTAAAAATATACTATTTTCAAACCCCTGCTTTTCACCTTTTGTTTGAGAACAATTTGTGAAAACGTCAGTAGAGCCTAAATGCGTAAACGAGTAGAAACACGTTTTGAATGTATGTGTTTGTCGACGAATCTTCTCCTTTTTTCTTGGCATATCGTTCCCACTGGGAGGAAGCTGGCTTCTCAGCTTAGTGTTAGTTTAGCACTTCCACATTTGTTACCTGAGATCTTTCTCAGCTAATGACCTTTTTACATGGATATATCGTGTGGCAGACATACTCTGTGCCCAAGGAAGTCAAGACTCTTTCCTTTACGAAAAGATCCGGTAATCGTCATACAAATCTCGAGCTCTACTTCTTTTTTGCAATCGTGCAACACGACTATCCGTGTAGAGGTGTCACTACTGTACTGTCACAGACAAACAGACGTAACACTCTGAGAAGCTCATGGTACATGCGTTTAACGATGAATTTGAATTTCATTTGACCGACGCGATCGTTTCACCAAAGGCGCTAGTGTTCGACCGCTTTGACTTTTGATAGTGTACACTCTGCTGAATGATGCGAACAAAACTTACAGGCAATTCGTGTAGTAGTGTGCGTGTTAGGCAAACGTCAACTAAAATCCATCATGGCAGACAGTGCTTCGCGCGGTTCTTGCAACAGATGGCAGTGTGGACTATAAGACTACACTGTAAACCGGCATTACCCTTTAGGAGTAAAAAATACCCTTTTTTCAATGATATATGAGCTGTCAAAATAACGGGTACTTAAAAAGTTTCAAAGAGGGTATTTTTTGCCCTCTTGTTAGTTTGGGCATTTACCCATTAAAGAGTGAAAAAATACTTTAAAGAGTATTTGAATGGAGTCGCAACTTCGAATCAGTGAGATCCTAAAAGTTCCTCAAAACTATTTTAATTGCTATTTAACGGTAAGAATTTTCAATCCCTATCAATTAAATCATCGAACGACCTTGAAGAATATTTATATATGATTTTTTTCAGATTGAACCAATGCAGAACGGGTGAAAGAAGATGCGAGCTGGAACAAACGAAGACCTCGATAAAATCATTAAATCTTCCAAGCTGTCCTGATTTCTTCAATGAGATGCCGGTTGAGCATTGCATGTTGGGGTTCATTTATAAATTGTTTTATATGTTTGTAAATAAATGTTGTATTTCAATTTAGTTTTATTAATCTTCTCTTATTTTTCAACAAAACAATATATTTTATAAGGTTATTCCAGAGAGAGAGAAAGTGGGCAAAATTTACACATTTTATTGTTTTCTTCAAACCAAATAATGGGTAAAATTTACACCTTAATTTGACGTACAGGCGGTTTACCCATTAAAGAGTACAAGCACTGTACTCTTTTTATGAGTTAAACTAGTTTCTCTCAAAGAGGGTACTTTTTTACCCTTTAAAGGGTACTTTAGTCTTACAGTGTATCCATGAGGACACTTCGCGATTGGGTTGACAGCTCAAAGTGCAAGCACAGTGAACACTAAACTTACCGAAATTTCGTTAAGCGTCATCAGTGCTTACCAATCTCCTTTGTTCCCCAAACGAATCATTCTATCGATATTTACTCCTCTTTATTGATGTTAATCAAACCCTAGCAGCAAACCATGCGACCAGAGCCGATCCAGGTTCACAGATTTCGATTGGTTATGTAAGCGAAAACAACTGCTATTACGGACTAGGCTACGACTGTAGATTTCAGGGACTGCTGCAGGGCATTGCGGATGACCCTGAGTATCTCAAAAGTATTTAGCAATACCATTTGATCACACGGAAAGTTCAGTGAACCTGGTAGATTCTTCTTCTTCTTTTTCTTGGCGTAACGTCCCCAATGGGACAAAGCCTGCTCCTCAGCTTTGAGTACTTTCACAGTGTGGCAGGCACGAAGATAAAGGGTGTCCACGATGAAATTGCCACACACAAAATTGATTCGCAAAATTGGAGGTTTCATCCGATTGCCATCAATTTTCAGGGATTGAGAAATAACTATTAAAACTTCATTTTACCATTTTACTCGTATTTTATTAACAGTCCATACGGAAATGCCCGCACCTTGGCCTTAACCCCGGCCATGAGATTCTGCACAACCTGTGAATCAATCGTTTTTTGCATGTGAACCCATACTTTCTTCAGTTCCTCTACTGTCCTCACTACCTTAGGTTGTTTACACACCTAATTTCCGAAATCGACTTCGGTAAAACGGATTGCCGAGAATCCAACAGCCGAGTCTCGGTAAAATATTTGCTGAATCTCGACAAAACTTTTACCGAGATTACCGAATTACCGAATCTCGGTAACGTTTGCCGAAATCTCGGTGAAAAATTTGGTTTGCCGAGATTCGGTAAAATTTTAACGATATTTCGGTAAAAAGTTTACCGAGATTCGGCAAACGAAATCTCAGCTGTTGGATTCTCGGCAATCCGTTTGCTGAGGTCGGCAAAATAATTTAAGTGTGTAAGAAGGTGCTGCTTCATAATCGCCTAGTAGTTCTCGATGGAGCGGAGCTCCGGAGTGTTGGAAGTGTTGAACATTTTCGGCACGAAATTGACCTTATTATCCGCATACCACTTCAGCACGTCCTTGGAGTAGTGGCATGAGGCCAAATCCGGCCAGAAGATTGTTTGGACGTTGTGGGCCTTCAGGAGAGGGAGCAGCCGCTTCTGGAGGCACTCTTTCATGTACACTTGTCCGTTCATCGTGTCCTAGGTCACGAAAGGTGCACTCCGCTTCCCGCACGTGCAGATGGCTTACCAAACCAGGAATTTCTTCGCAAATGTGGACCTCTTTTGAGTGCGGACATGCTCCGGAACGCTGAACTTATCCTTGGCCGTGAAAAACAGGTTGCCGGGGATCTGTTTGAAGTCGGCCTTCACATATGTTTCGTTGTCCATGAAAGTATGGATTTACATGCAAAAAACGGTTGATTCACAGGTTGTGCAGAATCTCATGGCCGGGGTTGAGGCCAAGGTGCAGGCATTTACGTATGGACTGTAAATAAAATACGAGTAAAATGGTAAAATGAAGTTTAATAGTTATTTCTCAATCCCTGAAGTTTTGATGGCAATCGGATGAAAACTCGAATTTTGCGAATCAATTTTGTATGTGGCAATTTCATCGTGGACACCCTGAAATTGTAAATTTCGAGAATTGAGTTTCGGGATAGTCTGAACGTCGTAGAATATCCCAGGACATGAAAAGGCATCTGAAGCAGCGTTTTTCTTGACATAATAGGTATGTATTACCAAGTACGAACATCAATTGTATTTACAAAAGGCATTTTAAGCTACTTTTATACTAATTATTCTATTTGTCAGACTTCTGCATGCTCAGGATGTTCTAGGTTGCCAAGTAGGACATTAAGGCATACAACTAAAATTTTTCCCTGACAGGGAAGTATATTTGCAAGGACTATTCCGAAGACAGTAAATTTTATTTATTGGTTCTTTTTATACAGCCATTTTCCGACTGCGGTCATAAATGACCGTGCCGGCCCCAAAGGGAAAAAAATTATCATTTTAGCGAGAAAAGTTACTAGAACAAGGGTAGACCTGAAGTTCTGAACTCCAGGGTAAATTGGAGGGCCTGGAATATCACCAACGTTCCTTGAAATAGCCAATTGGTCTATGAGAAGGTTCTGTGAACATGGTAGATTATATAACTTCACTCAGTTTAGAAGGAAATATTACTGGAAAAATAGTAGACCTGAAGTTCTGAAGTCCTGGGGAAATTTTGAAGGATCTGCAATACCACAATCGTTCCTTGAAACAGCATATTGATCCATGAGAAGGTTCAGTCAACATAGTAGATTATATAACTTCACTCAGTTTAGAAAGAAAATTTACTGGAACAAGGGAAGACCTGTAGTTCTGAACTCCAGGGTAATTTGGAGGGCCTGGAATACTCCAAACGTTCCTTGAAATATCTTTTTGATTCGTGAGAAAGCTCAGTGAACATTAAATAACTTCATCGTTAAGTAAGAAAATTTTTTAGAACAATTGTAGATCTGAATTTCTAAACTCCGGGGTAATCTGGGTTGCTCGGAATACCCCAAACGTTCCTTGAAACAGCTAATTGATCCGTGAGAAAATTCAGTGAACATGTTAGATTTTATAACTTCACACAGTTTAGCGAGATAAATTACTTGAACAAGTGCAGACCTGAAGTTCTGAACTCCAGGGTAATTTGGAGGGCCTTGTGGCATGTGCATCCCACATGTTAGCAAATCCCATTTCCAAACTTTAAGGGACCACTCTAGTGGCACCCCACAAAGAAAATAGCAAACGTTTTACAATGCCATCGAACTGATTTATGCGGCGAACGAATATGAGCCCATAAAGCAGTTCGATGACTTAAAGCCTGACCCGGCAGAAAATAGGCTGGGATCATATTACATTCTGAACACGCAAACAGCGTGTGGTCGTCAAGCGCAATTCGGTTTGGCGCAATTAGCCTTCTCCGTATCTCTCTCTCTGAGCATTCTCTTTTTCGGTGTCGATCACTGATTGGTGATCAAATACATAACAATACATAAGTGCTTTCAAGTGTCTCCGAACTAAATAAGTGTCAAAATAATTTTGGATAACTGAATAAATCAATTCTGTCTTGACCCTCAAACCGAGAGGTTCGTTTGCCATTTTAATTATCGAGGATGATGACAACCAAAAAGGAGATTTCTACATGGCGACCGTGACAGACTACCAAAGTGAAAAAGTGTGAAAAACAGTTGTGAAGATTTTGAAGTGAAGATTTTGCACCATGACGGTGACATCGATCTTAATTATAATGCTAGCATTAATTTTGATGTGCGCAACAGTGGCATTAATGCAGCAAATAATCACCGAGTGGGCTAAAGGAATGGAAAAGGCACAATTTGCCATATTAACGAACTAACTGAAGTGAAATAAAACGGACAAGGAGCGTTAGAACAGTGTAGTTTGAGTGAATCAGCAACATGGGCACTACGGAGTCCAAGAACACGGAAAATAAAGGTGACCCACAGGTCCAAGTACTCAATAGATTAGAAGTACACGAAAGTTTACACCAGAAAAACGATATTAAACTGAACATTATTCTAATACTAGTAGTACTACAACTACTAATCATGTTTTACCGCATGTATAAGGAACATTCACGGAAGCAAGCTTTAAAAGCTGCGAAGAGTGTGTCGGCTTTAAATAAACTAAGTGAGGTTTAAAAAAAAAGTGTCAAACAGTGTCGAACTCGAAAAACGGTCAGTTTTTTTTTCAGGCATCTATCTCGCCTCTAAGAGATAAACAGTGGGGCAGTAGCCCATAATAAAGAAAGTAGCCGAATCTAACATGATGAATGAACGCGAGACCCTTGCCTAAGGCCGGCAACAGTAGCAGCGAATAGCAGCAGAAAAATGAATCATCATTAAAAGCGAGCGTAGAGGAGTGCGCCTCCGCCGCAAGGAACAGCAATCGAACCAGAATTCAGCGTCGAGGAGTGCGCCTCCGCCAAACGGGTGGAATGGTTGTAAGATAAGTAAAGGATTTGTTTTTACTTTTAATGTTTATAGATATAAGATTAGCAAAATATTAATGATACAGCTTGAAGAGGATGTTGGTCAGTTGATTAGACTTGCCAATAATCTAAAAAAGTCCATAAATACGAATTATAGAACCGAAACTCTTCAAGCAAATTTAAATATGCTCATGAACTCTATGCCGATGTTGAACAAGACTTATAGAGTTCGAAGAGGAAATATCGTTAACAAATTTAAACTTTCTGATTAAATCTTCAAGACAAGCATATTTTGAAATAACCGAAATAATAAAACGGAAAATAAAAGTAAACGACGCGAAATCAGGAGTCATAAATATCACGACAATGGCGACTCCTAAAGTCGATCTGAAATTGGGCACAGCCCTAGTGCAAATGTGCGACGGCACATCAGAACATTTAACAACTTTTCTGGACGCAGTGAGGTTGTTTCACTCAAACGTAGAGGAAACATTTGCGGGGGCAACCCCTGCCCAGAAAAATGCTGCCGAAGCCACGGTGGTGCGGTTCGTAAGAACTCGTTTAACCGGCAAAGCTCGTCAGGCCGTGAATGAAAATCAAACCCTTAACGAAACTCTAGACGCTGTTAAAAATCACTGCATGTCAAAAATAACAGCAGAAAACCTCATAGCTAAACTCGCTGCAATTAAACAAACGGACAACGTGACTGTCTTTTGTGAACAAGTCGACAAAATTATCGCTCAGCTAAAATCGGTGTATTTGGGTGACAACATACCTGAAGCTACAGCACAGAAAATGGCCACAAAACATGGCGTAGATGCTCTCATCAGGGGCACTAAGAACAATGAAGCACGCATTGTTCTTAAAGCAGGCAATTTTACCAATATTAATGATGCAATTCAGAAATTGCAAGAAAATGCACAATCCAGCCCAATTACTGGAGAAACAAGTCAAAATATCACTCGAATAATGTGGACATCAAGAGATGGAGCTCGAGGTCGTGCTCGAGCCCACCAAACGCAAAATAATCGCGGCAGATGTCAACAGCACAACAGTGGAAATTTCCATCAGTACAACCATGGAAATTTTGGTCACAATCGCGGAAGTTTCCGTCAAAGCAGAGGATATCAGCGATATCCACATCAAAGAGGAGGTTGGTCAAGTCGTGGAAATTCATTTCCAAATCGTGGATTTCCTTTATCAAATCATGGAATGTTTATTGCCCAAAGTGCAAATGAGGGATATCAACAACAACTGCCAAGTTTTCAGCAGCAAATACCCCCTTTAGTATCGCCCGTGAACTATCAGCAGCCACAACGCCCTTTAGGGGTACAATCAATACAGCAACACCCTTTAGGGGTAACGTTCGGGCAGCATACGCAATAAATGTAGCTGCCTCGAATTTCGTATGTCTTAATATTGATGCATCAGAAACACCGTGCATCTTCATGGTGGACAGTGGATCTGATATATCAGTCTTAAAAGCAAACAAAGTTAAACCAAGCCAAATTTATCGACCAACGAACAAATGCAACGTAATCGGTATAGGGAATGGAACAACATCCACTCTAGGAGACACTTTAGTGCAAATCAAAATTTATAACCAAAATTTAGCCCAAAATTTCCACATCGTGGACGAAAATTTCCCAATTCCTACCGATGGAATTCTCGGTAGAGATTTCCTTGCAGGTTGCAAATGCAATATTGATTATAATACCTGGATATTGTCAATCAGAACTTCAGAAAACACCCTCGAAATTCCTATAACCAATCACCTGAGAGGTAAATACTTTATTCCACCACGATGCGAAGTATTAAAACGACTGCATTTTGGCAATATTGAGGATAGCGTTACCATAGCACAGGAAATTCAACATGGAGTTTTCTGTGCTAATGGCATAATTAGCACAAATTACCCTTATGTTAAAATCATGAACACTTTAGATGAAACGGTGCAAATTCCAAATGATTTTATACCAAAACTAGTACCAATCTCAAATTACGAAGTATTTAATATAAATAAATCAGCAAACAATACTCACAGGAAGCAAGCACTATTAAATGAATTGAAATTGAACGTAACTGATACAAAACTCAAAGGCAAGCTCGAAAATCTTTTTGAAGAGTTCAGTGATGTTTTCGCATTGACCGACGACGAACTGACAGAAAATAATTTTTACAAGCAAACGATACATCTAAATGATCCGAGTCCCACGTATATTAAAAATTACAGGATTCCGGAAGCACAAAAGCATGAGATGGAAATTCAAGTCCGAAATATGCTGAAAAATAAAATAATTCAAAACTCAGTTTCCCCGTACAATAACCCAATACTTCTAGTACCGAAAAAGTCCGCTACGGGCGATAAAACTTGGCGCCTAGTAGTGGATTTTCGCCAATTAATAAAAAAATAAGCCCAGATAAATTTCCATTGCCAAGGATAGATGAAATCTTAGACCAACTAGGACGAGCGAAGTATTTTTCGACGCTCGACCTTAAATCTGGATTTCATCAAATCCCGTTAAGTGAAGAAAGCAAAGAAATATACAGCTTTCTCATCGAATTCAGGGCACTATGAATTTAACCGATTGCCTGAATATTAGCCCGAATAGCTTTCAAAGGATGATGACGATTGCATTAAGCGGTCTTCCTCCCGAAACTGCATTCCTATATATCGATGACATCATTGTCATCGGGTGCTCAATAAATCACCATATTGCCAATCTTAAAGAAGTTTTTCAACGTTTGAGGAAATACAACCTCAAACTTAACCCTCACAAGTGCAATTTTTTTAAAGCAGATGTTACCTATTTAGGGCATCATATATCCGCAAGCGGAATACAACCTGACAAAAATAAATACACAGTCATTAAGAATTTTCCTGTACCAACGAATACAGACGAAACTCGTCGATTCGTTGCTTTTTGTAATTATTATCGTCGTTTTATACCAAACTTTGCTCTTATTACAAACCCGCTCAAATGTACTTCTAAGAAAAAACGTACCATTTCAGTGGAGTGATGCTTGTCCAACAAGCATTTGACTCCCTTAAACGGTCTTTACTATCACCAAATATCCTAAAATTTCCCGACTTTAGAAAAAGAATTTATTTTAACTACAGACGCCTCAAATGTAGCCTGTGGAGCAGTTCTTGCTCAGCTACATGATGGTGTTGAACTACCTATTTCATTCGCCAGTAAAGCTTTTACAAAAGGCGAATCCAACAAATCTACAATCGAACAGGAGTTGACCGCAATCCATTGGGCGGTTCAACATTTTCGACCATAACCTTTACGGTCGTAAGTTTAAAATAAGAACGGACCATAGGCCTCTTGTTTACCTATTCTCAATGAAGGAACCTTCTTCCAAACTCACCCGAATGCGACTGGATTTGGAGGAATTTGACTTCGAAGTGGAATATATAAAAGGAAGGTCTAACGTAGTATCAGATGCCCTTTCGAGAATTCAAATTTGTACTGAATCTCTCAAACAGATGTAATGTAGTAACACGATCCATACATAAAAGGCAAACAGGCGTTACACATCCTAACGTTCAGTCACAAAAGCCTGATCAACTTTTTGTGTACGAAACAGTTAGTAATGAGGAAGCTTTTGTTCTGCCGAAATTAAGTTTTGTACATAATATCGATAATTCACTAGATATAGTAATTTTTAATAAAAATTATACTAAGGGAACGGCCTTCGGGCTGAAAATCCAAAGTAATAACGACAATATAAATAAAATAGTAACAATACAAACAATAATGAAGGAATTGAAAAAGGGGCCCCAAAAATAACAAATAAAAGAAACAATTCATACATGCTAGCGATCGCAACAAAACGATCTTAATATTCAATACATTGATATTCAAAATTTAAACAAATCGGTAATGATATTCTAAGGAATACGACCATATTATTATTCGAAAAACCTAGGCTTTTTGACAAGTCAAGAACAGGTAAATAATGTACTAAACAAGTTTTCATAACTCGGCCCACAGGAGGACACCTAGGTATTAACCGGTTATACCGAAAAGTGAAATCCATGTACACGTGGCAGAATATGAAAGAAACCATATCAAACTTACGTCAATCTTGCGTAGAATGTAAGCTTAATAAAATTTTCCTTCAATTAATCTAAATTAGTAATTACATCAACACCAAGTCAAACCTTTCGATGTTCTGTCGATAGACACTGTCGGACCAATTTTCACTTACTGAGAAATGGAAATCGTTACGCCTGTAACTATGCAGTGTGATTTTACTAAATTCGTAAATAATCGTTCCGATACCAGATAAATCTTCATACACAATAGCGAAAGCAGTTGTCCAACATTGCATTTTAAACTTCGGACCCATGAAAAGTATAAAAACCGATCAAGGGAACGGAGTATAAAGGAGTGTTTGACGAAATAATGTAAGCTACTAAAAATATAAACCATACATGTTTATCTACCGCATATCATCCACAGACGATAGAGCATTAGAAAGAAACCATAGGTGTTTAAACGAATACCTACGGATTTTCTCTAATGAATCCAAATCAGATTGGGATGAATGGATACCACTTTACTGTTTTTCATATAATACTACACCGAGTGCAGACCATGAATACACACCCTTTGAGCTCATTTTTTGGAAGAAAGTGCAATGACATACAATTTTTGGCAACCCAAAAAATTGATCCACTTTATAACCATGATTCATACAATCACGAACTAAGATATAGATTACAGATTGCTCATTCAAAAGTTTTGCAGAAAATAGTAAAAAGTAAAAAACACTAAGGACAAATCGAATGAACGAAAACATTAAAACTACACCAATAAATATAGGAGATTTAGTATTCTTAAAATCCGAAAACAACTACAATTAGATCAGGTACATTCAGGACCTTATAAAATAATAAAGCTAACCGATTCAAACGCAACCATTACAAAAAGATAAGAAAACAGTTGAGGTACATAAATCTAAGGTTACTAAAATTATAAAAAAAATATATGCTGAAGCTTTTCCAAAGGGGGAAGGGAAGGAATTCAATAGAAAACATACATACATATAGACATGAATACAACATACATTGATACATCCAAACAAATAGCGAAAAGTTACAATTTTATAAAATAGAGAGGACTCGATAAAAAGAGGAATGAAAAATTATAGCATCCAAATTTTGTGAAGAGACACTTGAAATCATCTACAACCAATCACTTTCCGTTAGGGGGATGGTGGTGGCATGTGCATCCCACATGTTAGCAAATCCCATTTCCAAATTTTAAGGGACCACTCTAGTGGCACCCCACAAAGAAAATAGCAAACGTTTTACAATGCCATCGAACTGATTTATGCGGCGAACGAATATGAGCCCATAAAGCAGTTCGATGACTTAAAGCCTGACCCGGCAGAAAATAGGCTGGGATCATATTACATTCTGAACACGCAAACAGCGTGTGGTCGTCAAGCGCAATTCGGTTTGGCGCAATTAGCCTTCTCCGTATCTCTCTCTCTGAGCATTCTCTTTTTCGGTGTCGATCACTGATTGGTGATCAAATACATAACAATACATAAGTGCTTTCAAGTGTCTCCCGAACTAAATAAGTGTCAAAATAATTTTGGATAACTGAATAAATCAATTCTGTCTTGACCCTCAAACCGAGAGGTTTCGTTTGCCATTTTAATTATCGAGGATGATGACAACCAAAAAGGAGATTTTCTCTACAGCCTGGAATATCCCAAACGTTCCTTGAAAGAGCTTATTGATCCATGAGATGGTTTAGTGAGCATGTTAGATTTATTATAACTTCACTCAGTTTAGTGAGATAAATTACTGGAAACATAATGTAAAACCTGAAAAGTTCGGAAACACTAAGGGTAATTTGGAGGCCTAGAATCCAAAACGTTCCTTGGAATTAGCCTATTTGATCCGTGACAAGGTTCAGTAAAACTTGGTAAGTTATAATATCTTTAACTCAGTTTTTTAGCAAGATAAAAATACTGGAATAAGTGTAGACCTGAAGTTCTGAACTCCAGCGTAATTTGGAGCACCTATATATCCCAAACTTTCTGAACAGCCCTATTGGAAATGCATGAGAAGGTTTAAAGTGAATAGGAAAGATTTTATAAATTCACTCAGTTTAGCGAGATAACAATTTCTGGATAAGTGTAGCCCTGAAGTTCTGAACTCCAGGGTAATTTGGAGGGCCGGAATACTCCAACGTTCTTTAAAAACATCCTATTGATACGTGGCGAAAGTTTCAGTGAACATGGTAGATTATATAACTTCACCCAGTTTAGCAAGAAATACTACGGTAATAAAATGTTAGACATGAAAATTCAGATTTCAGGGTAATTTGGGAGGGCCTGGAAATACCCTCAAAACGTTTCCTTGAAAGTAGCCTTTTTCGTGACAAGGTTCAGTAAAAATTGTAGATTAATATAACTTCACTCAGTTTAGCGAGAAATACTACTGGAAACAAGTGTAGTCCTGAATTTTCCTGACTTCAGGTAATTTTGGAGGGTCTGGAATATCCCTAACGTTCCTTGAAATAGCTCTTGAGATTCTCAGAAGGTTGGTAAGATTTTATTTGGAATTTGTAATGTTATTGTTTTTTAACCCCAAACAATTACTGTTACGTTGTAGAATTTCAAGAGGTGGTGCTTCAGGACAGTTTGGAATACGTCTTAGAACATCCAGGAACATAGCAAGCAAGTGAAATAGTGTTTTTCGTTTAAAAAGAGTATTCTGTATTATCTAGCCTGAACACCATATATGTCAAAACAGCATTTCACGCTTCGTATGTACTTATAGTTCAATTTTCAAACTTCAGGATGTTCAGGATGTTCTAGTTTTTGTCAATTAGTCATAAAGGCATATAACTTCAAATATTTTCTCTGATAAAAGAGTATATTTGGACAACTTTTCCGAAGACAGTAATATGCCATTTTGTTCATATGGGTATCTTTTTTAACAGCTTTTTTGTACTGCGGTCAATTATACCGCGCAGGCCCCAAAGGGTTAATTATGGTGTGGTGCACATAGCATTCGGAACAAATGTTTAGTTTCTTACATAACGTTTCTAGTGGCCGAATTTAGCAGCGGAAACCGTCATGCTGCGGTCTATAACACAATAATAACATCACATGATTTTTTTTTCGTAGGTTAGTTCAACGCCACCTTCTGAGGATTCAACATGAAGCAATAATTCGCGCGCAATTGGAAAACCCATCTTGATCAGGAATAAAATAACCAAAAGTGTTATGATTTTGGGAAGAAATACCACACAGTACTGATAAGTGCGAAGAAAACTATTTTGACGGATCACATGCCACATAATTATTAAGCATTACCATTGAGTCAATCCAAACATTTTGGACCGCGATTTTTTGGCCAAAAAGTTTTCGGTACCTTTACGCAGTACGGTACAATTGGGTTCGTCTTCGGATAATTGAAGCGACCATGTCTACACCACCAAATAGGACAAACAAAAATAAAAGCAATGTGGCCAGAAATTCCGTAACCATGAGATGTTTGATCAAGTGTTGACAGAAAATTCAAGGATTTTTTCGTGATGAATGAATACTTAACATAATAGACCAATTCAGACCAAATTTGGAGAATTTTGGGGCATTAATGAAGCGGGATCTAAGAGCGAATGGAAAGTAACGCCAAAAACATCGAACGAAACTGTAAAGTTAAGTAGGAATGACTTGTCAAAAACATGTTATGAAAAAAAAAAACTATGAGCCAATTAATAACCATATTTCGGGAAAAGTCACAATATGTCTTGTAAAAGTGGTGAATATTGTTTTATTTTATTTTTTTTCCCTTGAAGCATACATGCCATTGCAACATTGTGGTATGTTCCAATCTTTATATGGGCACACCTTAACAGTGGTTTCCTTTGGCTTAAAATTGTAAAATCGGCTGAGGTTTTGCCCTTCTTAAGAATAATAGGCCATTGTTTAAATTTATACTGTTCCAATAATTAGTGACACTTTACCTTATAAATATTGCAATTAGAAATTTTCCCTTCTTGTAGTGATTGGCTGTTCTTTAACATTGTTTCTCATTATTATGCAAAGATACATAATTCGGGGCGCCAAAGTCCCTCATAGCCATATGTCCATTAAGTTACACGTAGTTTTTATTAATTAATAATTAGTGACAATACATTAGACTTTAGAAATCCATTATATCTAGTCCTACATAAATTAAACCTGAGTATTCCTTCTAGATACTTTTCGTCGATGCAAAACCGTTTATTTATTGCATTTCTGATGAACACAACAGTTTTCCAATAAATACTCTAATTTTATGTCATGATTAGAAAACAATTTTTGCCGAATGTAATTGTCCTAAATTAAACATCTAGTCCGAAAACGTCAAATAAAGTGGAGCATGTTAGTGATGCATACTCAAAATGCTAAATAATCATTAATTCAATGAGAAAAAAATGTCAATTTGAAAAAAGCTCTTCATTAAAGTGATAGAAGGCAATTTAAAATGTTGGAAAATAAAAACATAGACTTTTAAAGTAATTCGTTTTTGTAAATGAATAATATATTATACCCAAGAAGCAATATTATCAAAGCTTCAGTAGTTTTCTACTAAATTTTTATTGATGTTGTTGCTATGAAGAACAGGGCTTCTTGATGAAATCAGTATCAGCTGTAAGCTGAACGATATCAACGCAGCAATTCTCCAAAAAAAAAAAAATGCCTACAATTAAAAAAATTGCGACCTAAGCTTTAAAATTATCACTATTTTGATGTCTATGATTATTAGACCAGTGAATATAGGAAAGAACAACCTTTGTTCTGAACAAGAAGATATTCATAAAAATTGAAAAAACAAGCCACTATTATGTTATCACTTATTGTAAAAGTAACTAAACCCATCGGTTTTATAAAAACACAAACTTCCAAGCGGAAAGTAATGATCCACTGATAGCCCTCGATACGGTGTACCTTAAAACTGTCAAGCGTCGATTAAGGTGCCAAGTAAAAATGAACCAAAATGTTCAAAAATGAAAAAAGCATTTTTTGCGCCTTGAAATCAACAAAATCTGAAAAGATAAAAAACACACAGCCTTTATAATTTTGGAAATAAAACAGCTGTGTGTTTTTCCTTTTTGTTTCGCATTTAGTCGATTTTAAACGGCGCAAAACTGCTTTTCACTTTTTACCTTTGTTCCATTTTTAACTTGGCCTTAAGCTTTTATGCAGTTCATGCCCACCTGTCAAGTGAAACTGTCATTTGAATATGGCCGTCTGGTCGTTTGTTCGATTCCAAACCATTCATAAGAGATTATTCATGTGAAGCGGATATCTAACCTTGCTTCCTTTGAATTTCGTCTACTAACACCGATAATGAATAAAACATGGAATGTGTTTTGACTCTTTCCGAACCCTTGAACCGCCTTGCCTCCTGCGGGGGCGGGCGAATAGGGCAAGGGCACCACATGTCCGCGCGTCGGACAGAGTAAAGTGAAAAAGTGCCGCGATCGATTAGTTCTTTTTGATCACTTCGAACTTGACAGCTTGCTACAGCTGCAGTTGGAGTCAAGAAGCCCGAGCAGGTCGTCAGTTTGTTTTCGCGCCATATTTTCTCTGAGTGCTTTATATAGCCGATACAAACGATGAAGCTGAAAGTGGATTTTGTTGCGATCTAAAACCCCATTACCTCATCCCATTACAACCGAAATACCAATTAATCCCGAACGCCATTACCCCGAATTCCAAAAACCCCGAAACGGCCCACAATCCTCGAAAGGACATTACCCCGAAAATTCCCAATATCAAGAGGATTACTGCCATCTAATATCATCAATTGTCAGATAATTGTTAATGTCGGGGAAATAGCATTCTGGGTCCGATGAAATTCGGGGTAATGGTACAATTCGGGGTAATGGAAATTCGGGCCTGATGGCATTCGGCGTGATAATGGTATTCGGGGTAACATGGGTAGAATCGATTGTAATTGCTCGACTCATCAACGGTATGACGGCATCAAATTGGTTGAGCTCGTTTCATGCTACTATTTATTTATATAAATATATATTGACTACAACACATTAATTCGTTACACTGATCATACTTCTCACGGTGGTACGTAAGTATGATTTTTTCAAAAAACAAACTATGAATGGTTTCGTCAACCTTAAGTTCGGCCATAATTCCTTTCTACCAGTAGAAATTGTTCAATTAATACCGAATGAAAAATATTTATAATTTTACATACTAAGCATGTTTATATCGTTCACAAATATTTTTATCTATGGTCTAATCGTTTATCAAAGTGAATCCCTGTGACTTAAACATCCTCCCCATTAAACAAACATCCCTCTCAATATACACCTTTGTGAAGCTGCAGAGACAAACGCGGACTCTCTCAAAAGCAAGTTACACATTGACATTCCTTCCCCCAAATCTTAACCTTTGACTGCTTAAGGACGTGGCCGCAACCGTTATTGACCCCTGTATAAATTAAAAGGCACTGAATTATGCACATTGAAGAAGATTATGGCCAAATCCCAGCCAACTTCTAAGTTGAATTCTTTCTGCATTTTCACTGATTCGTCAACCATCCGGAATAGCAACCATTGATATGTGTAGTCAGTCTAAGCTTAAGCTAGCAAAGTTACAATGATAAATAAAATATGTGTTGTAAAACACGTTTTCGGGTTAACATTACATTCGGGAAAATGGTTTTTAGGGAGAAAATCCTTTGAGAAAAAAAACATTGGGAAATGGTTTTCGGGGCAATGTCGGACCAATCATTACAAAACAAGATGACATTAAACCACATTTCAAAATCAATGAGAACAGAAAAAATGTTTTTCCTGCAAAATATGTCGATTCGGACCAATTGTGCAACGGGAGCGAGTTTAACCTGGACGGCGTAGGTTTGCAAAGTCAACTTGTTATTGCCAGGGTATGTGTTGGTACACATCTCCACCTGTTTAGCTTTCAGCGAAACCAATTGTTCGGATTAGTTGGTATACACGCGGAACAAACGGAAACATAATTGCAGTTTTATATACATATCTGTCAAAAGTGCGCGCCTTCAACCCCATTCCATTAGCGTTTTCGGAGAAAACCATAACATTTGTAGCTGGAATGTATATAGAGATTGAGACTTTTGTTCTACTTGTCATCGGTGGAAACCGGCAAAGGTAAATACAGTTGGGTGGGCTATTGGGGAGCAGCTCACTAACACAAATTGCTGGTTTTTTCGGGAGGCGCTCTCCATAGGAGGGTAGGTGTAACCAAGTATTTAACAACCCTAACAAAAATTGTTTGATAAATCAATAACCAATTGACTGAATTTTTTTTTAGAAATCAAAATCAAAACTGAAGTGGCGAATACTGATACATGCTTCCAGTATTCGTCATATTGGTTCCGAATGCGCCACCTATCATTGATTTGTATAGAGAAGGCGAGTTCAGATACACCATGGTGAAATCAGTGTAAAGAAGCTTGATTCTCAGAAAAAAAAAAAAAAAATTTTTTTACATAAATTTTAAAAGGTTTTTTGAATGTCGTTAAAACAATAGATAAACCAGGGTGGCGAATACTGATAACCTCCGGACGAATCCGGTAACCTCTACACTCTATGTGTATGGCGTGGCTCCGGAAAGGTTGGACATCTGTTGGCAAATCACCGGTGTGAGGCGTCGGAATGTGGAGGGCGGGTGAAAAGGTACTTGTCTTTTTTCGCCTTCCGTTTCTGTTCCCTGCTACGATGGCAGCGGAATTCCGAACAATACGAAAACGCCGACGATGATATCCAATCGACAATTCATTATCGATCCTGCGCAGTAAAAATGGGCCCAAAAAGTCTCCGGTATTTCTCCCGGGGCTGCGTTATCCTCTTTGGTTTATACGGGCGATGCCCGTAATGCTAGTTGGTTGGTCTGGATATGATATCTAATCCTTATCTGCGTGGCGAGAATGCAATGAGATTTTAACCTCGAATAACGAAGATGCTTTATTCCTAGAATTCTAGGAAATTTCTATCGGGAAAATCCTGGACCGACCGAACGTCGAAACCAAAAAATTAAGAAAAATTTTTAAACTTCTCAACATAAGAACATAAGAAAATAAGAACATAAGAACATAAGACATAAGAAACATAAGAACATAAGAACATAAGAACATAAGAACATAAGAACATAAAGAACAATAAGAACATAAGAACATAAGCCAACATAAGAACATAAGAAACATTAAGAAATAAGAAACATAAACATAAGAAAACATAAGAACATAAGAACTAAAGAACATAAGGAACTATAAGACATAGAAACATAGCATAAGAATAAGAACATAAGACTAAGAACATAAGAACATAAGAACATAAGAACATAAGAACATAAGAACATAAGAACATTTAAGAACATAAGAAACATAAGAACATATAGAACATTAAAGATTACCATAAGAACATAAAAACTAAGAACATAAGACATACAGAAACATAAGTAACATATAACATTAAGAAACATATAGAACATAGAAACAATAAGAACATAAGAACATAAGAACATAAAGACATAAGAAATAAGAAAACATAAAGACATAAGAACATAAGAACATAAGAACATAAGAACATAAGAAATTAGAACATAAGAACATAAGAACATAAGAAACATAAGAACATTAAAGAAAGCATAAGAACATAGAACATAAAGAACATAAGAACATAAGAACATGACATAAGAACATAAGAAATAAGAACATAAGAACATAAGAACATAGAACATAAAAGAACATAAGAACATAAGACATAAACAACATAGAACATAGAACATAAGAACATAAGAACATAAAGAACATAAGAACATAAGAACATAAGAAACATAAGATAATAAGACCAGTAAGCAACATAAAATCTTACATAAGAACACTAAGAACAATAAGAACATAAGAAACATAAGAACATAGACATAAGAGACATAAGAACAATAAGACATTAAGACCATAAAGAACATAAGAACATTCATAGAACATAAGAACTAAGAACAAAAGACATAAGAACATAAAGAAACATAAGACTTAACATAAGAACATAAGAAACATAAGAGTCATAAAGAACATAAGTAGGACATTAAGAACAATAAGACGATAAATACAATAAGGAAACAATAAGAAACAACTAAGTAACATAAAACAATAAGAACATAAGAACATAGAACATTTAATGAACATAAGAACCATAAGAATCATAAGACATAAGAACATAAGAAACATAAGAACATAAGTTATTACAATAAGAAATAAGAACATAATTGAATCATAAGATCTAAGGAACACAAGAACAAAGAACATAAAGAACATAAAAATCATCAACAATCGAACCCTCGTCCTACAGTATGGTCTTGTTAAATAGCAAGCGGTTTACGCAATAGGGCTATGTGGGACTCTAAAGTACATATTCCCAAGAGATGGATTGATTCCAAAATTGAGAAATTGTAATCAAAACTTTCTGGACAAATTCATTTCTGTGTTTATACATTAGCAACATATTGGGCGTTTGTCGAATCAACCGCAAAAATCAAAACGTACGCTATCCCACGAGTAGTTCCTTATATATCGAAAAACTTTCGAGAAACAATACAAGTAAACTTTTTCTTCGCTCACCTCGTACTAACTCATAAATATAGGGATGCAGGGAAGCAAACAACTACCCTCCTCTTAGGTTGAAAGTACTTAAGTTCTTATTACAAGACAAGGTATAAGCACAGTGAGTTGACCTAAAGTATTGCAGGGAAAATGAAACTCTGAAAACTGATTGTAAATGTACTTCTACGATAATAATTCTTTCTCTTTAATTAATACCATTACATAGATTTCTTATATGAATATGTTCTCAATGCAGGTAACCGACTTAATGAATCTGATCCTCTATAGATTGCATAAACACGTATGTAGTCTTACCTAAATCTAAGACCATGAAAACATCTCACACTTAGTACTTTATCATGTTTACCAAAACCCCAAGAATACGATTAAGATGCACAACAATAATCTGGTCAGTATGGTTATTTATTAAGAGGAAAAAGTTTTCGTGAATCAATTTACATACTTTTCAGAGTTTCAATCTTCCCTGCATCTGGCTCAAACTCACGCTTACCTGTTATGAACAATTAATACTTCAACTTAAGAGATATTGATTTGCTTCCCTGCATTCTATTTATGAGTCAGGCATTCGAAGTTAACGTTACTGTCATTGTCGTCAGAAAGTTTTGATAATATAAGGAACTCTCGTGGGATACGAACGTTGATTTTGCTTCGCGTTCAGACAAACGACCAATATTGTTGCATATCGTATAACAATGATGGAATATTGGTACCAGAAAGTTTGAATTACAATTTTCTCTCAATTTTGGAAATCAATTCCATCTCTTGGGAATATGTACAGCCAGGTCCACAATTAGCCCTATTGGTAAACGCGCTGCTATTTAACAAAAGAACCATACTGAGGATCGAGGTTCGATTGTTTAGTTTTTATTTTCTTATGTTCTTTGTCTTGTGTTCTTATGTCTTTGGTTCTATGTTCTTATGTTCTTTATGTTCTGATGTTCTACTGTTCTTATGTTCTATGTTCTTATCGTTCTTATGTTTCTTATGTTTCTTATTTTATCTTATGCTTCTTAAATGTACCTTAACCTGTTTCTTATGTTCTTAGTTCTTATGTTCTCTACTAGTATTTCTGTTATTATGTTCTTATGTTCTTAGTTCTTAAATGACCTTATGTTCTTATGTTCTTGTGTTCTTATTCTTTGTTTAGTCTATGTTCTTATGTTCTATTATTCTTGTTTCTTATGTTCTTATTCCTGTCTATTTGTTCTTATGTTCTTTATTGTTTCTTATGTTCTTATGTTCGTTATGTTCTATGTCTGTTAATGTCTTATGTTCCTTATTGTTCTTATCGTATTCTTATGTTCTTAATGTTCTTATTTCTTATGTTTCGTTTGGCCTTATGTTCTTATGTTCTTATATGTTCTTTATGTTTCTTATTTGTTTCTTATGTTCCTTTTGTTTCTTTATGTTTCTTATATGTTCTTATTGTTCTTTATGTTCTTTATTCTATGTCTTCTTTATTTCTTATTGTTCTTTAATGTTCTTATGTTCTTTATGTCTATTTCTTATTTGTTCTTTATGTTCTTTATGTTTCTTATTGTTTTCTTTATTTTCTATGTTTCTTATGTTCTATGTTCTTATGTTCTTATGTTCTAATTTTTGTTCTTATGTTCTTATTTCTTATGGTTCTTATATGTTTCTTAGTATTGTTCTTATGTTTCTTTATTATGTCTTTTTTATGTTGCTTTTATGGTTCTTATGTTTCTTATGTTTTTATGTTCTTATTGTTCTTTTTTATGTTTCTATTTTTCTTACTTAATCTATTGTTCTTAATGGGTTCTTTATGTTCTTATGCTTTATGTTGCTTTATGTTTCCTTTATGTTTTGTTCTAATTATGTTTCTTATTTTGTTCTTATGTTCTTATGTTCTTATGTTCTTATGTTCTTTTGTCTTATGTTCTTATGTTCTTATGTTCTTTAATGTTTTCTATTTCTATGTTCTTATGTTTCTTATGTTTCTTTTTATGTTTTGCTTTATTTATTGTTCTTAGTTTCTTATCATTTCTTATGTTTTAGCTTATTTTCTTTATGTTTCTTTTCTTATGTTTTGTTTTCTTATGTTCTTTATGTTTTATGTCTTAATGTTCTTATGTTCTTTATGTTCTTATGGTTTCTATGTTCTTATGTTTTGTTCTTTATGTTTCTTATAGTTTTATGTTTCTTTATGTTCTTATGTTCTTATGTTTCTTATTGTTCTGTCTATTGTTCTTATGTTTCTTATGTCCTTATGTTCTTAGATGTTCTTTAGTTATGTTCTTTATGTTTCTTTTCTAGTTCTATGTTCTTATGTTTGAAAGGATTTAAAAAAATTTTCATAATTTCTGGTTCGGGGAACTTTCGGTCTTGGTCCCAGGATTTTCCGAATAGGGAAAAATTTCCATAGGAATTTATTTAGGATAAATAAAGTCTTTTCGTAAATATCGAGGTTAAATCTCATTTGCATCTTCGCCCCGCAGAATAAGGGATTGATATCATTTTACCAGGACCACCAAAACTAAGCAGTAACGCGACACTCGCCCGTATAAAACCAAAGAGATAACCGCAGGCCCCGGGAGGGAAAAATTACGCGGAAGACCTTGTGGCCGCATTTCTCTCTGCGCAGGGATCGATAAGATGAATTGTCTCGATATGAATTTCAATCGTCGCTCGGTCGTGGACGTTCTCGAGGGATTATTCCGTTGCCACATCGTAAGACAGTGTGCAAGACGGGAAGGCGAAAAAAAAAGAGCAAGTTTTAAAACTCTTTTCACCCGTACACCTCACACTTCGGCCTCCTCAGCACTCGTTGCCAACAGGGATGTCCAACACTTCCGGGAGCCACGCCATTTTTAAACACAATCTATTGGGTTAGAGGGTTACCGGTATTCCGTCAGACAGGTATTCCAGTACTCGCACCCTGGTTAATTCCATCTATTGTTTTAACGAGCAATCCAAAAAACCAAAAATTTATGTAAAAAAATTTTTTTTTTTTTTACTGAGAAATCAAAGGTTTGCTCTTTTCCACCTATATTCTACCATGGTGTATCTGAAATTCGCCTATTCATCTTACAAATTCAATATTTGAGTGGCGCATTTCGAGAACCAATATGACGAATTACCTGGAGCATGCCTGATTTCAGTATTATTCGCCCACTTCAGTTGGATTGATTTTTCTAAAAAAAAATCAGTTCAATTGGTTGGTATTATTGATTTAATTCCAAACATATTTTTTGTTAGGTGTTAAAAATTACTGGTTACACCTTTAAACCCCTCCTAATGGGAGGAGGCCGGTCCTCCGAAAATTAAAAACCAGCACTTTCTGTGGTTGTGGAGGGCTGCTCCCACTAAGCCCCCAAAACTGTATTTAACCTTTGGGCCGGTTTCACCGGATGACATTTGAGACTACAAAGTCTTCAATTCCTCTATTACTACATTCCATGCTACCATGTGTTCTTCCGAAAACGCCTGAATGGGATGGGGTTTAGAATGGCCGCGCACTTTGTGACAGTATGTAATATTTAAAACTTTGAAATTATGTTTTCCGGTTTGTTGCCGCGGTGTATACAACTGGACATTCCGAACAATGGGTTGCGCTGAAAGCCAAACAGGTGAGGATGTGTAAACCCAAACAATTACCCTGGCAAAATAACAAATTGGACTTTTGCACCTACGGCCGGTCCAGGGTTTAAAAACTCCTCCCGTTGCACAATGGTTCCCGAAATCCGGGGACTATTTTGCAGGGGAAAAAAACATTTTTTTCTGTTCTTCTGTTGCATTGGGATTTTAAATGTTCAATTTCCTTGTTTGTTATGGATTGTCCCGACATTTATTCGCCCGAAAACCAATTTCCCCGATGGTTTTTTTTCCTGCAAAGGATTTTTCTCCCGAAAAACCATTCCCGAATGTTTTAATGTTACAACCCGGAAAACTTTTTACAAACAACATATTTTTTTATTATCATTGTAAACTTTTGCCTTAGCTTAGCTTTAGGGACTGACTTACCACATATCAAATGGGGTTGCTATTTCGTGGTGAACGGAAAGGTCAGTGGAATAATTTGCAGGAAGAGAATCAACTAGAAGTTTTGGTCTGGGGATTGGGCCATAATCTTTTCTTCAAGTGGCATATTTTTTCAGTGGCCCTTATTTTATACAGGGTCAATAACGGTGGTTCGGCCACGTCCTTGGCAGTTTCAGGTGAAGATTGGGGAAAGGGGAAATGTCAATTGGTGTAACCTTTTTGCTAATTTGAAGGGGGGGACCTGCGTTTGTCTCTATGCAGCTTCCCCACCAAAAAGGTTATGAGAAGGGATGTTTTTTAAATGGGGAGAGATCCGGTTTAGTTCACAGGAGTTCACTTTGATTAAAAACGATTAAAGACCTATGATAAAAAAATTAATTTTAATTTTGTTGAGATATAAAACATGCTTTATATGTAAAATAATATATTTTTCATTCGATATTGAAACCAATTTCTATTTGTAGAGGAATTTATGGCCGGAAAACTTTAAGTGGACGGAAAACCATTCATAGTTTGTTGAAAAAAATTTTTCATACTTACGTCCCCACGTTGTAAAACGATTTAAATTGTGTAGTCAAATATATATTTTATAGCATGTATAATTAAATAGTTAGATTAAAACGAGACTCCACATATGATTCCGTTCATCCTTGGAGCTTGCAACGCACACAAAAATCGATTCTACCCCATATAACACCGAATACCATTTATCCCGTTTTGCAATTGTCTCAGCCGAATATTCCCATTTACCCCGTTCATTGTACCCAATTCATTACCCCGCAATTTTCTATCAACCCGGAATTGCTAACCGAATTATCATTGGACTTAGAAATTGAGATTATGGACATGGCCTGTTTCCTCATGATATTGGGAATATTCGGGGGTAAATGTTCCTTTCGGGGCCTTAGAAGGTGGGGGCCGTTTACGGGGTTTTTGGAATATCGGCCGGTAGATGGCAAGTTCGGTTAATGCATTCGTAAATGACATATGCGGAGGTAATTGGGGTAGGAAATCGCCAAACATATCCACTTTCAGGGCTTCACTCGTTTGCTTCGGCTTATAAAAAGCCACTACAGGAGGAAAAATCAGGCGACGATATACCTACCTGGACGGATCTGCTCCGGGCTTATCCATTGACGCAGTGCCCAGGAGGCTACAAGCGTCCGTCGGCGAAGGATAAAAAAAAAACTAACTCGGAACGGCGGCACTTTGTTCACTGTTACGTGTGCGGACGCGCGGGCGACATGTTTTGGTTCCTGCCCTCATCGGCCCGCCCCGCAGGAGCAAGCGTCAAGGTCGAAAGATCAACACTATTCCTTTTGTTTTATTAATCTATGCGGTTAGTAGACGAAATTCATAGAAGCAGTTTAGATAATCCGCTTCACATGAATAAATTCTCTTATGAATGTTTGGATCGAACAACGGACAGACGGCAATCATGACAGTTTCCACTGACAGGCTTGCATTGAACTGCATAAAAGCTTAAGGCCGCAAGTAAAAATGGAAACAAAGGTAAAAAGTTGAAAACGCAGTTTTCGCCGTTAAAATCGACAAATCGAAAAAAAGAAAAACACACAGCTGTTTTATTCCAAAATATAAAGGCTGTGTGTTTTAATCTTTTCAGAATGTTGTTGATTTCAAGGCAAATAAAACTGTCTTTATTCATTTTTTGACATTTGTTACATTTTACTCAGCACCTTAATAGACGCTGACCAGTTTAGTACTACCCCGTTAATCGAGGCTATTCAGTGGATCATTACTTCCGATTGGAAGTTTGTGTTTATATAACACGAATGGTTAGTTACTTACAATAATGATACTAAATAGTGCCGTTTTTCAATTTTATGAATATCTCTTGTTTCAGAACTAAAGGTTGTTCTTTTTCTTATATGACTGGCTCTAATAAATCATAGACATGCACAAAATTGATGAATTTTAAAGCAGTGTCGCAATTTTTTAATATGTAAGGCATTTTATTTTTTTTTTTGGAAGGCTTGCTGCGTTGATATTATCGTTCAGCTTACAGCAGATACTGATTTCATCAGAAAGCTCTGTATCTTCATAGACAACACATCAAAAAAATTAGTAGAACTACTGAAGCTTTGATAATATTGTTCTGGTAATCAATATATTATTTCATTCAAAAACGAATACTTAAAAGTCTAATGTTTTATTCAAACATTTTAAAATGCCTTCTATCTACTCTTAATGAAGAAGCTTTTTTCAAAATTGAACATTTTTTTCTCATTGAATTAATGATTTATTAGCATTTTGAGTATGCATCACTAACATGCTCACTTTAATTTGACTTTTTCGACTAGGTTTAATTTGGGACAATTTACATTTCGGCAAAATTGTTTTAATCATGACATAAAATAGATTATTTATTTGGAAACTGTCTGTTGATCATCAGAAATTGCAGTAAAATAACACGGTTTTGGCAATCTACGAAAAGTATCTAGAAAGGAAGACTCCAGGTTTAATTATGTAGGACTAGATATAATGGATTCTAAAGTCTAATGTATGTCACTAATTATAATTATAAAAACTACGTGTAACTTAATGGACATTATGGCATGAGGACGTTTGCCGAATTATGTATTTTGCATAATAATGAGAAAACAATGTTAAAGAACAGCCAATCACGTACAAGAAGGGAAAATTCTAATTGCAATATTATAAGTGTAAGTGTCACTAATTATTGGAACAGTATAAATTTACAATGGCCTATTATTCTAAGAAGGGCAAACTCCAGCCGATTTTACATTAAGCCAAAAGAAACCACTGTTAAGAGTGTGGCCCATATAGATTTGCACATACAACAAATTTGTTAGCAATGCATGTATGCTTTCAAGGGAAAATAATAAAAATTAAAACAATATTCATCCACTTTTACAAGACATATTGGGACTTTTCTCCGAAATATGGTTATTAATGCTCTTATAGTTTTTTTTTTCATACATGTTTTGACAATTGTTCATCCTACTTAACTTACAGTCAGTCGATGTTTTGGCGATAACTTCCATTCGCTCTTAGATCCGCTTCAATATGGCCCAAAATTCTCCAAATTGGTCTGAATTTGGTCTATATGTTAGTATCATCATCACGAAAAAATCCTTTGAATTCTGTCAACACTTGATTCAAACATCTTCATGGTACGAATCTGCCACATTGCTTTTATTTGTTTCCTATTTGGTTGTGTGTAGAATGGTCGCTTCAATATCGAAGACGAACCCATTGTACGGTACTGCGTAAAGTACCGAACTTTTTGTGGCCAAAAAATCGCGGTCAAAATGTTTGGATTTGACTCAATGGTAATGGCTTAATATTTGTGGCATGTGATCCGTCAAAATAGTTTCTTCGCACTTATTCAGTACTGTGTGGTATTTCTTCAAAAAAATCAAACACTTTGGTTATAATTCTATTGATCAAAGATGGGTTTTTCAAATTTTTGCGCGCAATTATTGCTCATGTTGAATTCCTCAGAAAGTGCGTTCGAACTAACCTACGAAAAAAAACAATCATGTGATGTTATATTGTTATAGACCGCACATGGAACGGTTCCGCTGCTAAATTCGGCCACTAGAAACGTTGTAAGAACTAAACCATTTTGTTCCAAATGCTATGTTGCACCACACCATAATTAACCCTTTGGGGCCCGGCGCGGTCATATATACCGCAGTACAAAAAAGGCTGTAAAAAAAAAGAACCAATGAACAAATGCATATACTGTCTTCGAAAAGTTGTCCAAAAAATACTCTTTATCAGAGAAAAATATGAAGTATATGCCTTTATGACCTAATTGACATAGCAAGCATCCGAACCATCCTGAAGTTTGGAAAATTGAACTATAAGTACAACGAAGCGTGAAATGCTGTTTTGTGAACATATGGTGTTCAGGCTAGATAATACAGAATTTACTCTTTTAACGAAAACACTATTTCCACTTGCTTTGCTATGTCCCTGGGATGTTTCTAGGACGTCCAAACTGTCCTGAAGCACACTCTTTTGAAATCTACAACCGTAACAGTAATTTGTTTGGGTTTAAAAACAATAACATTACAAATTCAAAATAAAATCTACCAACCTCTGAGAATTCAAGAGCTATTTCAAGGACGTTAGGGATATTCCAGACCCTCCAAATACCTGAAGTTCAGAAAATTCAGGACTACACTTGTTCCAGTAGTTATTCTCGCTAAAACTGAGTGAAGTTATATAATCTACAATTTTTACTGAAACCTTGTCACGAAAGGCTACTTCAAGAAACGTTTGAGGTATTCCAGGCCCTCCAAATTACCCTGGAAATCTGAATTTCTGTCTACATTTATTCCAGTAGTATTTCTGCTAAACTGGGTGAAGTTATATAATTCTACCATGTTCACTGAACTTTCGCACGTATCAATAGGATGTTTAAAGAACGTTTGGAGTATTCCGGGCCCTCCAAATTACCCTGGAGTTCAGAAACTTCAGGGCTACACTTATTCCAGAAATTTACTCTCGCTAAACTGAGTGAATTATATAAAAATCTTTCCTATTCACTAAACCTTTCATGCTCAATAGGCTGTTTTCAAAGAAACGTTTGGGATATTATAGGTGCTTCCAAATTACGCTGGAGTTCAGAACTTCGGTCTACACTTATTCCAGTATTTATCTTGCTAAACTGAGTAAAGATATATAACTTACCAGTTTACTGAAACCTTGTCACGGATCAAATAGGCTATAATCAAGGAACGTTTGGGGTATTCTAGGCCCTCCAAATTACCCTAGTGTTCGTAACTTCAAGGTTTACATTTGTTTCAGTAATTTATCTCACTAAACAATGAGTGAAGTTATATAATCTAACATGCTCACTAAACCATCTCATGGATCAATAAGTCTCTTTCAAGGAACGTTTGGGATATTCCAGGCTGTAGAGAAAATTCTCTTTTGGTTGTCATCATCTCGATAATTAAAATGGCAAACGAAACCTCCGGTTTGAGGTCAAGACAGAATTTATTTATTCAGTTATCCAAAATTATTCTGACACTTATTTAGTTCGGAGACACTTTGAAAGCACTTATGTATTGTTATGTATTTGATCACCAATCAGTGATCGACACCGAAAAAGAGAATGCTCAGAGAGAGAGATACGGAGAAGGCTAATTGCGCCAAACCGAATTGCGCTTGACGACCACACGCTGTTTGCGTGTTCAGAATGTAATATGACCCAGCCTATTTTTGCCGGGTCAGGCTTTAAGTCATCGAACTGCTTATGGGTCATATTCGTTCGCCGCATAAATCAGTTCGATGGCATTTGTAAAACGTTTGCTATTTTCTTGTGGGGTGCCCACTAGAGTGGTCCTTAAAATTTGGAAATGGATTTGCTAACATGTGGGATGCACATGCCACACCATCCCCTAACGGAAAGTGATTAGGTTGTAGATGATTTCAAGTGTCTCTCACAAAATTGGATGTATATTTTTCATTTCCTCTTTTTTATCGAGTTCCTCTCTATTTTATAAAATTGTAACTTTTCGCTATTGTTTGGATGTATCAATGTATGTTGTATTCATTCTATATGTATGTATGTTTTCTATGAATCCTTCCCTTCCCCTTTGGAAAAGCTTCAGCATAATTTTTTTATAATTTTAGTAACCTAGATTTATGTACCTCAACTGTTTTCTTATCTTTTTGTATGGTTGCGTTTGAATCGTGTTAGCTTTATTATTTTATAAGGTCCTGAATGTACCTTGATCTAATTGTAGTTGTTTTCGGATTTTAAGAATACTAAATCTCCTATATTTATGGTGTAGTTTTAATGTTTTCGTTCATTCGATTTGTCCTTAGTGTTTTACTTTTTACTATTTTCTGCAAAAACTTTTGAATGAGCAATCTGTAATCTATATCTTAGTTCGTGATTGTATGAATCATGGTTTATAAAGTGGATCAATTTTTTGGGTTGCCAAAAATTGTATGTCATTGCACTTTCTTCCAAAATGAGCTCAAAGGTGTGTATTCATGGTCTGCACTCGGTGTAGTATTATATGAAAACATTGTAATGTGGTACCATTCATCCCAATCTGATTTGGATTCATTAGAGAAAATCCGTAGGTATTCGTTTAACACACCTATGGTTTCTTTCTAATGCTCCTATCGTCTGTGGATGATATGCGGTAGAACATGTATGGTTTATATTTAGTAGCTTACATATTTCGTCAACACCCCTTTATACTCCTTCCCTGATCGGTTTTTATACTTTTCATGGTCCGAAGTGTTAAAAATGCAATGTTGGACAACTGCTTTCGCTATTGTGTATTGGAAGATTATCTGGTATATCGGAACGATTATTACGAATTTAGTAAATCACACTGCATAGTTACAGCAGCGTAACGATTTCCATTCTCAGTAAGTGAAAATGGTCCGAACAGTGTCTATCGACAGAAACATCGAAAGGTTGACTGGTGTTGATGTAATTACTAATTTTAGATTTAATTGAAGGAAAAATTTTTATTAAGCTTACATTCTACGCAAGATTTGACGTAGTTTGATATGTTTCTTTCATATTCTGCCACGTGTACATGGATTTCACTTTTCGGTATAACCGGTTAATACCTAGGTGTCCTCCTGTGGGCGAGTTATGAAACTTGTTTAGTACATTATTTACCTGTTCTTGACTTGTCAAAAGCCTAGTTTTTCGAATAATAATATGGTCGTATTCCTTAGAATATCATTACCGATTTGTTTAAATTTTGAATATCAATGTTATTGAATATAAGATCGTTTGTTGCGATCGCTAGCATGTAGAATTGTTTCTTTTATTTGTTATTTTTGGGGCCCCTTTTCAATTTCCTTCATTATGTTTTGTTTTGTTACTATTTATTATTTATATGTCGTATTACTTGGATTTTCAGCCCGAAGGCCGTTCCCTTAGTATAATTTTATTAAAATTAACTAATATTATGAATTATCGATATTATGTACAAAACTTAATTTCGGCAGAACAAAAGCTTCCTCATTACTAAACTGTTTCGTAACACAAAAAGTTGATCAGGCTTTTGTGACTGAACGTTAGGATGTGTAACGCTGTTTTGCCTTTTATGTATGGATCGTGTTACTACATACATCTGTTTGAGAGATTCAGTACAAATTTGAATTCTTCGAAAGGCATCTGATACTACGTTAGACCTTCCTTTTATATATTCCACTTCGAAGTCAAAATTCCTCCAAATCCAGTCGCATTCGGTGAGTTTGGAAGAAGGTTCCTTCATTGAGAATAGGTAACAAGAGGCCTATGGTCCGTTCTTATTTTAAACTTACGACCGTAAAGGTTATGGTCGAAAAATGTTGAACCGCCCAATGGATTGCGGTCAACTCCTGTTCGATTGTAGATTTGTTGATTCGCCTTTTGTAAAAGCTTTACTGGCGAATGAAATAGGTAGTTCAACACCATCATGTAGCTGAGCAAGAAACTGCTCCCACAGGCTACATTTGAGGCGTCTGTAGTTAAAATAAATTCTTTTTCATAAGTCGGAAATTTTAGGATATTTGGTGATAGTAAAGACCGTTTAAGGGAGTCAAATGCTGTTGACAAGCATCACTCCACTGAAATGGTACGTTTTTCTTAAAGTACATTGAGCGGGTTTGTAATAAGAGCAAAGTTTGGTATAAAACGACGATTAATAATTACAAAAAGCAACGAATCGACGAGTTTCGTCTGTATTCGTTGGTACAGGAAAATTCTTAATGACTTGGTATTATTTTTTGTCAGGTTGTATTCCGCTTGCGGATATATGATGGCCTAAATAGGTAACATCTGCTTAAAAAAAATTGCACTTGTGAGGGTTAAGTTTGAGTTGTATTTCCTCACGTTGAAAAACTTCTTTAAGATTGGCAATATGGTGATTTATTGAGCACCCGATGACAATGATGTCATCGATATATAGGAATGCAGTTTCGGGAGGAAGACCGTTAATGCAATCGTCACATCCTTTGAAAGCTATTCGGCTAATATTCAGCCCCGAATGGCAATCGGTTAATTTAGTGCCTGAATTCGATGAGAAAGCTGTATATTTTTGCTTTCTTCACTTAACGGGATTTGATGAAATCCAGATTAAGGTCGAGCGTCGAAAAATACTTCGCTCGTCCTATTGGTCTAAGATTTCATCTATCCTTGGCCAATGGAAATTTATCTGGGCTTATTTTTTATTTAATTGGCGAAAATCCACTACTAGGCGCCAAGTTTTATCGCCCGTAGCGGACTTTTTCGGTACTAGAAGTATATGGGTTTATTGTACGGGAAAACTGAGTTTTGAATTATTTTATTTTTCAGCATATTTCGGACTTGAATTTCCATCTCATGCTTTTGTGCTTCGGAATCCTGTAATTTTTAATATACGTGGGACTCGGATCATTTAGATGTATCGTTTGCTTGAAAAATTTTTCTGTCAGTTCGTCGTCGGTCAATGCGAAAAATCACTGAACTCTTCAAAAAAGATTTTCGAGCTTGCCTATTGAGTTTTGTATCAGTTACGTCAATTTCAATTCATTTAATAGTGCTTGCTTCCTGTTGAGTATTGTTTGCTGATTTTATTTTATATTAAATACTTCGTAATTTGAAGATTGGTACTAGTTTTGGTATAAAAATCATTTGGAATTTGCACCGTTTCATCTAAAGTGTTCATGATTTTAACATAAGGTAATTTGTTGCTAATTATGCCATTAGCACAGAAAACTCCATGTTGAATTTCCTGTGCTATGTAACGCTATCCTCAATATTGCCAAAATGCAGTCGTTTAATACTTCGATCGTGGTGGAATAAAGATTTTACCTCTCAGGTGATTGGTTATAGGAATTTCGAGGGTGTTTTCTGAAAGTTCTGATGACAATTACCTCAGGTAGTATAATCAATATTGCATTCCAACTGCAAGGAAATCTCTACCGAGAATTCCATCGGTAGGAATTGGGAAAATTTTCGTCCACGATGTGGAATTTTGGGCTAAAATTTTGGTTATAATTTTGATTTGCACTAAAGTGTCTCTAGAGTGGATGTTGTTCCATTTTCCCTATACCGATTACGTTGCATTTGTTCGTTGGTCGATAAATTTGGCTTGGTTTAACTTTGTTTGCTTTTAAGACTATATATCAGATCCACTGTCACCATGAAGATGCACGGTGTTCTGATGCATCAATATTAAAGACATACGAATTCGAGCAGCTAATTTATTGCGTAGCTGCCCGAGACGTTACCCTAAAGGGTGTTGCTGTATTGATTGTACCCCTAAAGGGCGTTGTGGCTGCTGATAGTTCACGGGCGTACTAAAGGGGTATTTGCTGCTGAAAACTTGCAGTTGTTGTTGATATCCCTCTATTTGCACTATTGTGCAATAAACATCCATGATTTGATAAAGGAAATCCACGATTTGGAAATGAATTTCCACGAACTTGACCAACCTCCTCTTTGATGTGGATATCGCTGATATCCTTCTGCTTGACGAAACTTCCGGCGATTTGATCCAAAAATTTCCAATGGTTGTACTGAATCACTTCACTGTTGTGCGTTGACATCTGCCGCGATTATTTTGCGTTTGGGTGGGCTCAGCACGACCTCGAGCTCCATCTCTTGATGGTCCACATTATTCGAGTGATATTTTGACTTGTTTCCTCAGTAATTGGGCTGGATTGTGCATTTTTTTGCACAATTTCTGAATTGCATCATTTAATATTGGTAAAGTTACCTGCTTTAAGAACAATGCGTGCTTCATTGTTTAGTGCCCTGTGAGAGCATCTACGCCATGTTTTTTGGCCATTTCTGCGCTATAGCTTCAGGTATGTTGTCACCCAAATACACCGATTTTAGCTGCGCGATAATTTTTGTCGACTTGTTCACAAAAGCTCAGTCACGTTGTCCGTTTGTTTAATTGCAGCGAGTTTAGCTATGGAGGTTCTGCTGTTATTTTTGACATCAGTGATTTTTAACAGCGTCTAGAGTTTCGTTAAGGGTTTGATTTTCATTCACGGCCTGACGAGCTTTGCCGGTTAAACGAGTTCTTACGAAACCGCACCACCGTGGCTTCGGCAGCATTTTTCTGGCAGGGGTTGCCCCCGCAAATGTTTCCTCTACGTTTGAGTGAACAACCTCACTGCGTCCAGAAAAGTTTTTAAATGTTCTGATGTGCCGTCGTAAATTTGCACTAGGGCTGTGCCAATTTCAGATCGACTTTAGGAGTCGCCATTGTCGTGATATTTATGACTCCTGATTTCGCGTCGTTTACTTTTATTTTCCGTTTTATATTTCGGTTATTCAAAATATGCTTGTCTTGAAGATTTAATCAGAAAGTTTAATTTGTTGACGATATTTCCTCTTCGAACTCTATAAGTCTTTGTTCAACATCGGCATAGAGTTCATGAGCATATTTAAATTTTGCTTGAAGAGTTTCGGTTCTATAAATTCGTATTTATGGACTTTTTTAGATTATTTGGCAAGTCTAATCAACTGACCAACATCCTCTTCAAGCTGTATCATTAATATTTTGCTAATCTTATATCTATAAACATTAAAAGTAAAACAAATCCTTATTACTTATCTTACAACCATTCCAACCCGTTTAGCGGAGGCGCACTCCTCGACGCTGAATTCTGGTTCGATTGCTGTTTCCTTGCGGCGGAGGCGCACTCCTCTACGCTCCGCTTTTAATGATGATTCACTTTTCTGCTGCTATTCGCTGCTACTGTTGCCGCTCAGGCAAGGGTCTCGCGTTTCATCTATCATGTTAGATTGGCTACTTTCTTTTATGGGCTACTGCCCCACTGTTTATCTCTAGAGCGAGATAGATGCCTGAAAAAAAACTGACCGTTTTTCGAGTTCGACACTGTTTTGTACTTTTTTTTTTTTTAAACCTCACTTAGTTTTTATTTAAAGCTGACACACTCTTCGCAGCTTTTAAAGCTTGCTTCCGTGAATGTTCCTTATACATGCGGTAAAAACATGATTAGTAGTTGTAGTACTACTGATATTTAATAATGTTCAGTTTAATATCGTTTTTCTTGTGAAAACTTTCGTGTACTTCTAATCTATTTGAGTACTTGGACCTGTGGGTCACCTTTATTTTCCGTGTTCTTGGACTCCGTAGTGCCATGTTGCTGATTCACTCAAACTACACTGTTCTAACGCTCTTGTCCGTTTTATTTCACTTCAGTTAGTTCGTTAATATGGCAAATTGTGCCTTTTTCATTCCTTTAGCCCACTCGGTGATTATTTGCTGCATTAATGCCACTGTTGCGCACATCAAAATTAATGCTAGCATTATAATTAAGATCAGATGTCACCGTCATGGTGCAAATCTTCACTTCAAAATCTTCACAACTGTTTTTCACACTTTTTCACTTTGGTAGCCTGTCACTTTGGTAGCACATGGTAGAAAAATCTTCCTTTTTGGTTTTCATCATCCTCGATAATTAAAATGGCAAACGAACCTCTCGTGTTTGAGGGTCAAGACAGAATTATTTATTCATTATCCAAAATTATTCTGACACTTATTTAGTTCGGAGACACTGAAAGCACTTATGTATTGTTATGTATTTGAATCACCAATCAGTGATCGACACCGAAAAAGAGATGCTCAGGAGAGAGAGATCACGGAGAAGGCTAATTGCGCCACACCGATATTGCGCTTGACGACACACGCTGTTTGCGTGTTCAGATAATGTATATGATCCCAGCCTATTTTTTGCCGGGTCAGGCTTTAAGTCATCGAACTGCTTTATGGGCTCATATTCGTTCGCCCATAAATCAGTTCGATGGCATTGTAAAACGTTTGCTATTTTCTTTTGTGGGGTGCACTAGAGTGGTCCCTTAAAAATTTGGAAATGGGATTTTGCTAACATGTGGGATGCACATGCCACAAGGCCCTCCAAATTACCCTGGAGTTCAGAACTTCAGGTCTGCACTTGTTCAAGTAATTTATCCTCGCTAACACTGTGTGAAGTTATAAAATCTAACATGTTCACTGAATTTTCTCACGGATCAATTAGCTGTTTCAAGGAACGTTTGGGTATTCCGAGCAACCCAGATTACCCGGAGTTTAGAAATTCAGATCAACAATTGTTCTAAAAAATTTTCTTACTTAACGATGAAGTTATTTAATGTTCCACTGAGCTTTCTCACGAATCAAAAAGATATTTCAAGGAACGTTTGGAGTATTCCAGGCCCTCAAATTACCCTGGATTGTTCAGAAACTACAGGTCTTCCCTTGTTCCAGTAAATTTTTCTTTCTAAATGAGTGAAGTTATATAATCTACTATGTTGACTGAACCTTCTCATGGATCAATATGCTGTTCAAGACGATTGTGTATTGCAGATCTTCAAAATTTCCCCAGGACTTCAGGAAACTTCAGTCTACTATTTTTCCAGTAATATTCCTTCTTAAACTGAGTGAAGTTATTATAATATACCATGTTCCACAGAACCTTCTCACTAGACCAATTGGCTATTTTCAAGGAACGTTTGGTGATATTCCAGGCCCTCCAAATTTTACCCTGGAGTTCAAGAACTTCAGGTCTACCCTTGTTCTAGTAACTTTCTCGCTAAAAATGATAATTTTTTTCCCCTTTGGGCCGGCACGGTCATTTTGACCGCAGTCGGAAAATGGCTGTATATAACAAGACCAATAAATAAATTTACTGTCTTCGAATAGTCCTGCAAATATACTTCCCTGTCAGGGAAAAATTTTAGTTGTATCGCTTAATGTCCTACTTGGCAAACCTAAGAACACCTCTGAGCATGCAGAAGTCTGACAAATTAGAATAATTAGTAATAAAAGTAGCTTAAATGCCTTTTTAAATACAATTGATGTTCGTACTGTAATCTACAACCTATTATGTCAAGAAAAAATGCTTCAGATGCCTTTTCATGTCCTGGGATATTCTACGACGTTCTATACTATCCCGAAATCAATTCTCGAAATTTACAATTTCAGGTGGTCCACGATGAAATTGCCACATACAAAATTGATTCGCAAATTCGAGTTTTCATCCGATTGCCATCAAAACTTCAGGGATTGAGAAATAACTATTAAACTTCATTTTTACCATTTTACTCGTATTTATTTACAGTCCAAACGTAAATGCCTCTGCACCTTGGCCTCAAACCCGGCCATGAGATTCTGCACAACCTGTGAATCAACCGTTTTTTGCATGTAAATCCATACTTTCATGGACAACGAACATATGGAAGGCCGACTTCAAACAGATCCCCGGCAACCTTTTTCACGGCCAAGGATAAGTTCAGCGTTTCCGGAGCATGTCCGCACTCAAAAAGGTCCACATTTGCGAAGAAATTTCCTGGTTTGGTAAGCCATCTGCACGTGCGGGAAGCGGAGTGCACTCTTTCGTGACCTAGGACACGATGAACGACAAGTTTTACATGAAAGAGTGCCTCCAGAAGCGGCTGCTCCCGTCTCCTGAAGGCCCACAACGTCCAAACAATCTTCTGGCCGATTTGGCCTCATGCCACTACTCCAAGACGTGCTGAAGTGGTATGCGGATAATAAGGTCAATTTCGTGCCGAAAAAATGTTCAACACTTCCAACACTCCCGGAGCTCCGCTCCATCGAGAACTACTAGGCGATTATGAAAGCAGCACCTTCTTACACACTTAAATTATTTTGCCGACCTCAGCAAACGATTGCCGAGAATCAACAGCTGAGATTTCGTTTGCCGAATCTCTGGTAAACTTTTTACCGAAATATCGTTAAAATTTTACCGAATCTCGGCAAACCAAATTTTTCACCGAGATTTCGGCAAACGTTACCGAGAAATTCGGTAATTCGGTAATCTCGGTAAAAGTTTTGTCGAGATTCAGCAAATATTTTACCGAGGACTCGGCCTGTTGGATTCTCGGCAATCCGTTTTACCGAAGTCGATTTCGAGAAATATAGGTGTGTAAACAACCTAAGGTAAGTAGACAGTAGAGGAACTGAGAAAGTATGGTTCACATGCAAAAAAGATTGATTCACAGTTGTGCAGAATCTCATGCCGGGTTAGGCCAAGGTGCGGGCATTTCCTGTATGGAATGTTAATAAAATACGAGTAAAATGGTAAAATGAAGTTTAATAGTTATTATCTCAATCCCTGAAAATTTGATGGCAATCGGATGAAACCTCCAATTTTGCGAATCAATTTTGTGTGTGGCAATTTCATCGTGGACACCTCTTTATCTTCGTGCCTGCCACACTGTGAAAGTACTCAAAGCTGGGAGCAGCGCTTTGTCCATTGGCGGACGTTACGCCAAGAAAAAGAAGAAGAAGAAATCTTACCAGGTTCACTGACTTTTCCGTGTGATCAAATGGATATTGCTAAATACTTTTTAGATACTCAGGGTCATCCGAATGCCCTGCATGCAGTCCCTGAAATCTCTACAGTCGTAGCCTAGTCCGTAATAGCAGTTGTTTTCGCTTACATAACCAACTAGAAATCTGTGAACCTGGATCGGCTCTGTCGCATGTTTTGCTCAGGGTTGATTAACATCAAAATAAAGAGAGAGTAAATATCGATAGAATGATTCGTTTGGGGAACAAGGAGATGAGTAAGCACTGTGACTTAACGAAATTCGGTAAGTTACGTGTTCACACTTGCTGTCAATTTGGAAGCTGTCCAACCCCACAATCGCGATAGTGTCCTTCATGGATACACTGTAAGAACAAAGTACCCTTTAAAGGTAAAAAATTACCCTCTTTGAGAGAAACTAGTTTAACTCAAAAAGAGTTACAGTGCTATGTACTCTTTAATGGGTAAACCGCCTGCTACGTCAAATTAAAGTGTGTAAATTTTACCCATTATTTGGTTGAAGAAAACAATAAAATGTGTAAAATTTTGCCCCACCTTCTCTCTCTTCTGACAAACCTTATAAAATATATTGTTTTGTTGAAAATAAGAGAAGAATTAATAAACTAAATTGAATCACATTTATTTTACAAACATATAAAACAATTTATAAATGAACCCCAACATGCAAGCTTCAAACCGGCATCTCATTGAAGAAATCAGGACAGCTTTTGGAAGATTTAATGATTTTATCGAGGTCTCTTCGTATGTTCCAGCTCGCATCTTCTTTCACCCGTTCTGCATTGGTCAATCTGAAAAAAAATCATATATAAATATTCTTCAAAGGTCGTTTCGATGATTTTAATTGATAGGGATTGAAAATTCTTACCGTTAAATAGCAATTAAAATAGTTTTGAGGAACTTTTTAGGATCTCACTGATTCGAAGTGCGACTCCATTCAAATACTCTTTAAAAGTATTTTTTCACTCTTAATGGGTAAATGCCCAAACTAACAAGAGGGCAAAAAACTACCTCTTTGAAACTTTTTAAGTACCCGTTATTTCTTTGACAAGCTCATATATCATTGAAAAAAGGGTATTTTTTACTCCTTAAAGAGGTAATGCCGGGTTTACAGTGTAGTCTTATAGTCCACACTGCCATCTGTTGCAAGAACCGCGCGAAAGCACTGTCTGCCATGATGGGTATTTTAGTTGACGTTTGCCTAACACGCACACTACTACAACGAATTGCCTGTAAGTTTTGTTTCGCAATCATCAGCAGAGTGTACACTATCCAAAGTCAAAGCTGGTCGAACACTAGCGCCTTTGGTGAACACGTCGCGTCGGTCAAATGAAATTTCAAATTCATCGTTAAACGCATTGTACCATGAGCTTCTCAAGAGTGTTTACGTCTGTTTGTCTGTGACAGTACAGTAGTGACACCTCTACACGGATAGTCGTGTTGCACGATTGCAAAAAAGATGTAGAGCTCGAGATTTGTTATGACGATACCGGATCTTTCTCGTAAAGGAAAGAGTCTTGACTTCCTTGGGACAGAGTAATGTCTGCACACCGATATATCATGTAAAAAGGTCATTAGCTGAGAAAGTTATCTCAGGTAACAAATGTGGAAGTTGCTAATACTAACACTAAGCTGAGAAGCCAGCTTCCTCCCAGTGGGAACGATATGCCAGAAAAAAGAGTAGAATATTCGTCGACAAACACATACATTCAAAACGTGTTTCTTACTCGTTTACGCATTTAGGCTCTATCTGACGTTTTCACAAATTGTTCTCAAACAAAGGTGAAAAGCAGGGGTTTCGAAAATAGTATATTTTTACGTGACATAATTTATGGATGCTTCCCAATAGATGTCGCTAATTATGACTGGAAACTTTGTCGAATACACCATGTTTCGGAAAGTGCTTTCGTTTCGTGCTTTTAATTTTATTACCACTAAATCCTGACTCTCATCGCGTTGTAGATCTTATGTACTGAACATCCCGACAAGTTAGATATCTAGAACATTCGAAATGATCTCGATATATTTGCTGAACACTCAGAAGTTCAGAAATATACGGTAGATTACAGTTCATCACCTTGTATGATGAACAAGGTTGTTATTACAAGCATTGACTTAAGTAATGAACTCAAGAGCAGTTTGAAGACCTAGCAACTCCCAAAAAATTATTGTCATCATTTCTTTGTTAGTTATCATTTTGGCACCAAAACTATTGAAAGGCGTTCAAAAAACTAGTATAAATAGTCTGGAAAAAATCAGGCCCCAAAGGGTTAAAGCTGGTAATTAATGTGTGCGTAAAATTCGTCGGTAAAATGTTCATCATATATTTTCCCTTCTTTTATATGTCAGCTATTCTTTCGAAATATCTTGTTAGCAACTACCTTCTCTAATTATTTCTGAGAGAGTGCCTGTTTATCAACTCAGTGGGCACATTCGCAGTTCAAGGGTTCATTCACAAATTTCTTGACGCCAAAAATTGCTATTTTTTACACCTACCCACCCCCTTGTACCATTTTTGTATGGAAATTTCACATATTTGTATGGCCTGTAACATTTTGAGACAACCACAACATTTGTTGCCCCTTCAGCGTTACGAAATTTGTGAATGGGCTTTTAATAAAATAAGCCTTTTTATCGACTGAGAGTTCTTTGACAATTTACCATTCTTATGCATGTGCCTCTATGCCCAGGGTTGCCAGGAAATGCTCACGTCCCATAACCTCAAATGGTCTTGCTGAACAGCTGCGTGCTCACTGCTATTTGTACTTCTTGTGGTTTTCATACTTCAATTTGTTTTTCAACAAATATTTTCCTTTCTCTTGAATATAGGTTGTGCAAAGCATCACGTTGATTACAGTGGTCATTCACACGTCATAGCTGCAAACATTTCACCAGATAATTTGCCCTTCTTCTCTTAAATAGGCTGTATCTTCTCAAGATTCGTTGATAAGCTAGTCACTTAATATTTCCATATAGAACAGCTATTTTTTAAAGAATATGTCCTGAAGGCATGCACTAAAGTGAATCCTGCTAATATTATTCTAATCCAGAAATTTTCCTTTCTTTTACCTTTACTGTTTAAAAACAGACTGGCGCTATGAGATTTGTTGTTCCATTTAAACTTAATAGTTATGCATTCTTTCAAACTGCAATCGTTAACTGATGATGCCAGATGTTTAGAGAGGAGTCGGAACAACAAATCACGAAGAGGCAGCATTCTTTGCATGATGGGAAAAATCTTGAAATTCACTCTACAGTAGCTAAGCAAAATCAGCAAAGCCCAGTGAACTCACGCCCATCACTGCTGTTGGCAAAAAGAGCCTTACAAACAGCTCAACACATTGCTAAGGGCAACTCTAAAATTACTGTAAAAAAACGTTCTATTCCCACTGTATTTCTCGCATTTAGAGCTTTTCAATGACACTTATGATGTAGAAAATATCATGCATCACAATAGCAGCTACTTGATGAGATTCACGTTTTTGACTACTGTACTGGAAGAGCCACATGAGTTTCTCGAATTTCAAGCCTACTACTGTTACCCTGAGAGAGACTCGCGAAGTGGAAAAATTCAACGTCATATGCAGCCCAGGTTCCGCTAACAGAATGTCAAATGCAGCCCGCCGTTATTTAAGCTGAAAAAAACGAAAGGTATTGTATTCAAAATAATCTGTTATTCAAAGTCGCGGAACACTTTTTTCTAAAGTTCCGCCGGTCAGGGTAAGAGTTCCATTAGTTGTGGGTGTCTCCTATAATTGTGTAGTGCCATTTTCACTGATTTTATTACATTAGCCCACAAACCGACACTGCCAATCGACGTATTGGGATTATTGGTATACGGAATAGATTTGAAAGGAGAGCATTCAAATATGCTTTCAAAAACTGACGAAAATATCACTGAAATCTAAAACCTTTCTTCCTTGTACCAGTAGTATGCGGTAAAGTGTTCCCTGTAGTGGAGGATCCCATAAGAATCAACGGATTACACATGCAAACTATGGAAAACAATTAAAATATATACCGCAACTAAAGGGACATTCGATGTACCAAATAGTGGAGCGTATTATATTTCACTACATCAACGTGGGTTAGTGCGATGAAATTCATTTTTCTCCATTAAGTTAATGAATCGTTCCTTCCCGTTACAACATTGAACATGTACGTAGACTGGCCCAGCTCAGTATGGGAGAAAATAAAGTTGGTATGATTTACGGGGCAACCCCAGGATTATCTTCTTGGGGTTAGAGGAAACCTTTCATTTGAAAAATTCAGCTCATTTGTCGTTCATTGAGCTGGTAGCTGGCGCATTTGGAATTAAGTTAATAATGGGATTTTCAGCTCAAACCATATGAGCAACAGCACATCATCTACTGTTTGGTTCAAGGAAAATGTGATGATCGCGTTTCAATTGGAACCCAGAATTTCAAAAACACTACTTGATATAATAGCGGAAGAAATTGTAGAAGATTGGTACCACGACAAAATTAATAAGTTGGTGTTTTAACCATCTGAAGTATATCATTAGGGAATTCAATTTAAAAAATGTTTGAAAAAACCAATCTCCCATATGCTCTTACCATCCTTACCATAAATAGTGTTCGTGAAATTGCTTCACAGCTTTCTAGGCCTGGTGATTTAAAGAGTGCCACAAAGACAATATAGGTTTGTATGGAAATTACTATAGAGAAATTTTGAGATATGATCCAAACCTTTTTTACTTCTAAAAAGTCTTTTTTACTGTATGTGGTAAGGCATAAAAAACTTAGTCATCCCGATATCTGAAACATCAATTACTTCAAAACTTAATGAAGGACTGTTGCTGAAAAAACAAATCCCATTCCGAGCTAATTTATTTGGTATTTTTGTACATGTTTTTTGCAGGGCTATAATCCCATAATTAAGCTTAAATAATAGCAAACATACTCATGGATATCTCTTCTGCTATCCTTCGGATTGTATTTCTCTCTTCAGCAATTTATTCATTATGGTTGAAGATACGAGTTTTCAATATGCGATAAAAGCCGTTTGTATTAATATTACAGAACTACCGTGTTTGGATCCATGATTCTCAAAATTTCTCCATAGTAATTTCCAATACCAAACCTATATTGTCTTTGGGCCACCTTTAAATCACCACCTAGAAAGCTTGAAAAATTTCACAGAAACACTATTTTTATGTAAGGATGGTAAGGTTTAGCCATACGGGAGAATGGACCTTTTCAAACATTTTTGAATTTTTGACACCTCCTAAGTAATCATGCAATACTGCTTGTATTTCTTCGACAATAGAGCTTGGAGGTAGACCACTGAAGCAGCATCATAGCCACCTATAGACGCTGGGCGAGCTGAGGCACTTTGTCGCATGCATATAAGGTGACTGTACGGGAGTGCTGATCTAGGACCTAACTTTTCAACAACTGAAACAGTAATGAAAATGAATTAAATACATGATAGCAACCTTCTTGCAATTATGTTCATTAGTGTATCATACTAGTGTATTTGTCACTCTGGGCCTTTTTTGAAACGCGACAATTGGCTATACGGAAGTAACAGTGACATAGGGTCAATTTTCAATATATTTAGACGCAATAATCCATACAATCTTATCATAACGATATTGCGCCAAGCTGTTTGGAGAACGATTTGGAGTTTATTAATTTTGACGAGAGCGTTTTTCTTACCTAAGGCTCATATCTAGGGGGTGCCCCTTAGTTTTACAACGTGTTTTTGTTTAAGGCCAGTCTATGTACATTAATTGCGCTTCTTGGAATTTTCTGGGTTAAGTGAAAATCTAGCGTGCTAGTACCTCCACTATTGGTACCATCTACCCTAAATCTAAAACACAAGATTAGTTATTTCTGATGTCTGCTACGTTTTTTTTTACTGAGAGGTTTATGTGAGGCGTTTGAACCGGCTTGCGCATAGATTCGTATAAACACAACAGGGGAATAAGAAAAAACTCAGAATCACCAGAAAAGAAGGACCATTCTTGCGCGAGTCTCGTCATCAGCTATTTACCATTCTCAAGCACTGACTCTTTGTTTCCTTCACTTAAAATCACAAGATGGATAGAGGCTGGCTACGAATATGGTGGTTCGGAAAAAATTTGTCTAAAATAAGTTCGATAGTTTCGATTTACAATTATCAACAGTAACCATTTCATCCTTGGTCCTTTCTTACATTTTTTGCCCGTAGTGACAGTTTTCAAAACTCACTTTTTAGAAAGAAGTTGGAGAATTCAGCGGTTTCACCTTGATTCTTGTTCCGTAGTTTCAATCTATATTCAGTAAATAAACGAAAAGAAAGAAGTTACCTCCTTAAATAGGTTAAAACAAACTTTCCTTTGTGAACGCAAAGAACGAGGTCGAAGCGCACTGATTTTTTATCACTAATATGTCGATTCGGACCATTGTGCTTGGTTACAAGCCAGCTAGAAAGCAATCGAACCTCAGTCAATATACTGCGGAATGTGCTCACAACGTAAGTAATGTGAGCCTTGCCGGTTCCTTGAGACCCGATTAGAAAACGAAGCCGACGTTCTGTCCACCAATGATGAAGAACCAACGCAGGACCTGAAGTTTGGAAGCTTTCTGTTTCAAATTAGTTAAATTGCAATTTATGGCCTTTTTAATGTCACCGCCATGCTCTTCGCGCCTCCTCACAGCTTTTACATGGCTCTGGTAAATGGCGCGATAATGAAAATCATCGAACGAAATGCCGTGAGCAAGGAATCACGACAGGGACGACCTGAAATGGCCTTCCCCGGTTTCGGCCTGGTGGTCAAAAGGGCGTGATGGATGGATTATACTGGCGTCCCTGGGGATTTTTTTGTCCATATACCCATTTGATGGATCTCATTATTCGATGCTCCTAATTTGATTTGGCTTTGCCCCTCGATGATGATTCATTGGGGTGAAGTGTTATCCAACACGGAGACAATGATAATGTGGATGGTGGTGAATATCCGGGTGAAGTTAAGCAACACGCATCGAAATCTTAATTGTAATTTGACCA
>NW_018735324.1:0-31639 GCF_002204515.2 Aedes aegypti
TACTAGATACAGTGAGTCACAGTGAAAATCGTCCACCCTCATATTTTCCTTTCAAAGTTCTGTTATTATTATGTATAAAAAAGCTGTGGTTTTCTAATTCATACAATTATTTGAATATTTCCATTACTTCATTGTGGCACTGTTTTTATGAATATTAAAAACAAAATGGAATCGAAAAATAATAAATTAAATTTAAACCTCAAACATAAGTCACAGTGAAAATCGTCCACCGATATCAATTTATAGTTGATCTAAAAGAATTGTCATTTTTTCAGGTGTCAACCCATAAACTAGTATCGAGTAGGTAAACTTTTGCTCTTTAAAACTTTCATGAGACGATTTGGCATAGATCGCACAAGTTTCTTAGTTTAAGTTTTAGCGATCTTAATCCACTCAATAGTAAGCGCATTTTTCAAAGTATATCTGCTCGTTATTTGATGTTTCCTGATTTTAACATCCAACAGATGCCACAAGTTCTCGATAATGTCGAGATTTGTAGATTGTCTCGGCAGATTGATGATTGATGAGCATTTTTTAAACCAAGCTTTATGTTTTGCCGCAGTATGTTGCAAATGTTTATCCTGCTAGATGTAATGCCATGATCCCGTCGATAAAGTGCCAGTTACTAACATCAGATGCTGGCATGAAGCCTCAAACTATTATGGAACTACTACCATGCTTAGCAGTTTCACAAAGATTTTTCATTTTCAGGTCTTCATTCGGTTTCCGGCAAACTATAACCCTGCCGTCAGGTCCGAAAATATTAAACTTGCTCTCATCTGTGAATAGTAAGTGTTTCCAGAAGTTGAAATCCTTTCCAACGTGTGTTTCTGTAAACTCCATACGACATTTCAGGTACTTCGGTAATAGAAACGTCTTCCGACTTGCAACTCTGCCATGAAACGTTATGTTTTCGAAGCACTCTACGCATAGTTTCTGGCTTTATGAGATACTTTTTCTGAGATACCTGCTTCCTGGGATACTTTTTCGCTTCAATTGCGAGTTTCGGTGCACTTATCTTGGGGTCAGCATCAACCTGGCGAAGAAGCTAACGCTCAACTGCTCCATTGATAATTTTCTTCAACCATGTTTTGGGTTTGATTTTACTTCAATGCTTAATTTTGTAGCGATTTATTATACTCTATACGGTTAGCACACCCTTTTTCTAAACAAATTTGGTGATTTTCAGTTGATTTTTGCCGTTTTTGTGTAGTTTTATCACAAGTTTTCTTATATCTGACGATGTCTGTTTATTTTCGTCCCATTTTAATGGAAATACTCTAAAAAAACTAAACCTTCTTTATTCTTGCGAGGTAAAGAAATGATATGAATGAAAACTTTATAATATTACCCCAAAAATCATGATAACGGCAAGGTGGACGATTTTCATTGTGACCTTATTATTGATTATTTTTACAAATTTAAAGCTTTAATTTATTCTTTTAATATCCAATGACTTGAATTGCATACAATTATCAAGACCCTTGCCGAACTAACGTAGCCATTTAATTTGAATTCTTGTTCTATACATGAATAGTACGAATTACTTTTCTGGTATGTTCAAGGTGGACGATTTTCACTGTGACTCACTGTACGACGGACAAATTGTTGGAGAGGTTGATCTTCAACAGGCTAATACTGTACACGGAAGGTACGGACGGCCTGTCCAACAACCAGTTTGAATTTAGGAAAGGTAAATCTACTCTGGACCCTATCCAATCGGTCGTTCAGACAGCTGAGCTGCGTGGTTGTCACTCTGGATGTGAAGAACGCGTTCAACAGCGCAAGCGGATAGCAATAGCCCACGCACTTCACCGCCTCAAGGTACTGATGCAGATGAGTAGGCTTCTCAGTGCGCATCGTACCTTCGTGCCGTGCGTACACGAATTCTCTCTGCTCTTGGAAGTTTCTTAAAAACTACCTAAAGCAATAAACAGTACTCTTCAGTGGCTACACAAACAGTACTTTTCAGTGCTAAAATTAAAAACGGTACTTTTCAGTGCTACTTAAACAGTACTTTCAGTACTATTTTTTCTACTCTTGATCCCTTTACGATCCTTGTTTGGACCCGTGCCTTCGATTTTTCGTTGGACCCGTTGGCGAAGCTAGCGGTGGTAATCCTTCTTGGACACCCGTCTAGGGAAAAAACCTCTCGAAGGTCACGTCTTTCTCGTTTATTAACTAAACATGGTATCAACAACTAACAAAAGAAGGGTGAATCTCTGAATTCACTACTTCCTTCCAAAAAAGTGGGTTTAAAACTGTCACTACACGTGGCAAGAATGGAAGAAAGGACGCTTCCCCGGAATGCGAATGTTCTTCCAAGGGTGAAATGAATAATTGTATCGAAATGAGCAATCAGTTCGATGCTCTTGACAAATTTTCCGAACACCCAAATCGAAGCAGCCTCTAGCCCAGGCTCTTTGATTCAAGTGAGGAAGCAAAGAGTGCCGCCTATCGTGGTCAGTTGTTCCGAATTTGGGAGATTTAGGCAGGAGATCTTGAACTCCATTAGGGGAATCAAGGTTTCCTTTCCAAATCGCAAAGAAAGGAGACTGTCGCGTTTTGCCGGAAACTCTTAAAGATCGCGAACTTCTTCTCAGATATCTTGAAGAGAAGAAGCACAAATTTTTTACTTATGACGACAAACTTGAACGTTTGTTCAAAGTCGTCTTGAAGGGTCTCTTCAAGTGACTATAAGTCACCTGAAGAGATCCAAAAATGGAATAAATGATTTACTTGATTTTCCCCAGTCCTAATAAGAACATTACGAAAAAAAGAGAACTCCAAATCTGGCATTGTTCGGAAAGGGCTTTCTCAAGAATATTATTTAGTTCACTTTAACAAAAAGAACGAAATAATATTAAAGCTTTTAGAAAAAGCTAAACTTATGTCGATGTCCGTGTGACATGGGAACATTTCCAGAAACCTTGAGGAAATTACCAGAACTCACTCAGTGCCGTCGGTGCCTAAAGTGGGGTCATGGTACAAAAAATTGTCGCATGGATGCTAAATGCATGATTTGCGGAGGTTCTTCTCACGCTAAGGACGACTGTCCTGTGAAAGAAGATACCAGAAAGTTTGAATGCGCCAATTGCAAGGGCCCTCACAAAGCTAACTTTGGGAATGCATTTCACGCAAAAGAGTCGTTGGGGCTCGTGCCAGGCAGATGAAGGATAATATCCGTTACGATAACGGTCGTTTTCCGGAATTTTGCATGGTAGAGTATCGAACAATGCTCATTTTTCAGTTAACGATCGCTTGATTAGGAATCATACCCACCAGGAAGATCATAATCATGCATCATTCACAAACAAATTTTAATCCGTCGGGCAGCCGTTCGAATCTTTCAATTTCGAATGTATCTACCCCACGGTAAATCCTTTGCCGATATCGTAGCAGGTAATTTGAACTCTTCCCCTATTCGTTCCATGGAGTACCCATTCTACTTGTTTTCAATCAAATGGAAAAAAACCCTACCGCCACAGGTAACTCCTACCCGCTTCTTCGTCTACCGAAAATTCCAATGGGAATCATCAGATGATATGTCTGCCTCTGATTTTAATTTTCTAACTGAACAATTGAATCTAATGATTGATGCAATGTTCAAAGCCACCACTATGACTGAAGCAGTCCAAGTAGGTGTAAAATTTACAAATCAAATTGTTATTGGATTACGTTTTTCTAATGGATCCAAATAATAATTTAAATATTTTAAATGGAATGCTCGTTCTCTGAATGGTAAAGAGGACGAGCTGTTTAATTTTCTTACAGCTAATAACGTGCATATAGCAGTTATTACCCGAAACTTATTTAAAACCTGGATCCAAACTAAAAAAAGATTCCTAACTTTTTTGTTTATCGTAATGATCGACTTGATGGGGCATGCTGGGGGAGTTGCAATCATCATTCATAGGCGTATAAAACATCAACTGTTTTCGTCATTTGAAACTAAAGTTTGTTGAAACTTTTAGGTGTTTCTGTTGAAACACAGTTTGGTAAATATACTTTTCATAGCTGCCTATTTGCCTTTTCAATGCTCTGGACAGCAAGTTAATTTGCTCCCAAACTGACTTTGCGAAAATTGACTCGCAATAAGTCAATTTTTTTGTCATTGGTGACTTTAATGCCAAACATCGGTCATGGAATAATTCTCAAAGTAATTCCAACGGCAGAATTTTATTTGATGAGTGCTCTTCAGGATATTTCTCAATTCAATACCCTGATAGCCCTACATGTTTTTCCTCTTCTAGAAATCCATCTACGATTGACTTGGTCTTAACCGACTCTAGTCATCTTTGTAGCCAATTAGTTACTCATGCTGATTTTGATTCTGATCATGTCCCTGTTACATTTCAAATATCCCATGAAGCGACTCTCAATCCTATCAGCTCCCACGTTCAATTATTTACGAGCCGACTGGAATATATATGAAACGTATGTTGACTCTAATCTTGATGTTAACATTCTTTAGAAACTAAAATTGATATTGACAATGCTCTTGAAACTTTAACAAATTCCATTGTTGAAGCCAGGAACATTGCAATTCCAAAATGTGAAGTAAAATTTGAATCCGTGATTATAGACGATTATCTTAAACTCTTGATCCGTCTTAAAAACGTGAGGTGAAGGCAATTTCAACGCACTCGTGATCCTGCTATGAAAATTATATGGCAGGATTTGCAGAAAGAAATCAAGAAACGTTTTGCAGATTTAAGAAACAAAAATTTTGAAAATAAAATTTCTCAATTGGACCCTGGCTCTAAGCCCTTTTGGAAAATTATCTAAAATCTTGAAAAAACCTCAGAAGCCAATACCGGCATTGAAAGAGGAAAACAAATTATTACTAACTAATTGCGAAAAAGCTCACAAAACTTGCTATGCAGTTTGAAAGTGCGCACAATTTTTAATTTAGGACTTACTAGTCAATTGAAAATGAAGTTACTCAGGAGTTCGAAAATATTCTCAATCAAGAGAACGTTTTTCGAAAATGCCTGGGAGACTGATTTGGAAGAAGTGAGAACTATTATTAAAAAATTCAAAAACATGAAAGCTCCTGGCGATGATGGAATTTTCTACATCCTCATCAAGAAACTTCCAGAAAGTAGCTTATCATTTTTAGTTGATATATTTAACAAATGTTTTCAATTAGCATATTTTCCTGACAAATGGAAAAATGCTAAGGTTGTTCCAATTTTAAAACCAGACAAAAATCCTGCAGAAGCTTCTAGCTATCGTCCAATCAGTTTGCTTTCCTCCATCAGTAAACTTTTTTGAAAAGGTTATTTTGAACAGAATGATGGCCCACATCAACGAAAATTCAATTTTTGCCAATGAACAGTTCGGATTCCGCCATGGACATTCGACCACTCATCAACTTTTACGTTGTAACAAATTTGATCCGTTCCAACAAATCTGAAGGCTATTCTACTGGTCTTGCTCTTCTAGACATAGAAAAGCATTCGACAGTGTTTGGCATGAAGGTTTGATTGTAAAAATTGAAAAACTTTAATTTTCCAACATACATTGTTAGAATAATTCAAAGTTATCTGTCAAATCGTACACTTCAGGTTAATTATCAGAACTCCAGATCTGAAAGACTTCCTGTAAGAGCTGGTGTTCCTCAAGGCAGCATTTTGGGACCAATATTAATACAATATTTTCACATCTGACTTACCTGAGTTACCCTCAGGGATGTCAAAAATCTTTGTTTGCGGATGACACAGGCCTCTCCGCCCAAAGGACGAAGCCTGCGTGTCATCTGTAGTCGATTGCAAATATGGATATTTTTTCTTCATACTTGCAAAAATGGAAAGATTTCTCCTAATGCTTCCAAAACTCAACTAATAATATTTCCCACATAAACCAAAAGCTCTTTATTTGAAACCTTCAAGTAGACATGTTGTCACGATGAGAGGGGTTCCAATAAATTGGTCAGATGAAGTTAAGTATCTAGGGGCTCATGCTAGATAAGAATTTAACTTTCAAAAATCACATTGAGGGCATTCAAGTCCAAATGTAACAAATATGTAAAATGTCTTACGCACTTATTAATACAAAATCAAAAACTTTGTCTTAAGAACAAGCTTTTGATATTTGAACAAATTTTCAGGCCAGCCATGTTGTATGGCTGTACCATATGGACTAGCTGTTGTAATACAGGAAGAAAGCTCTGCAGAGAATTCAAAATAACATTTTGAAAATGATTCTGAAGCTTCCTCCTTGGTATAGTGCAATGAGTTTACATAGAATATCCAATGTTGAAACATTGGAACAAATGTCAAATAAAATAATCAATAATTTCAGGCAAAAATCGTTACAATCTTCTATTGCCACGATTAATGCGTTATATGTTTAGGTTAAGTTAGGTTAAGTATATTCAAAGCGTTTTTTTTTCTCTTATAAGCAGGTGAAATCAACTCACCTGTAAAAATCTGAACTGCTACGGCAAATGAAATGTAATATGTTGTTAACAAAATGTTAATAAAATCTTAGATTTGTTTAAACAAATTAGGATAGTGTTTGTCTAATAACACAGAACACTTAGATATAAGAAATGAATGTAATGTTTGGAATGATACTAATAAAGAAATTGAAAAAAAAAAAAAATATGAGTAGGCTTTTAGAAAGCTATTTTGATAGTAGGATTATACTTTATGACACTGAGGAGAAGCAGAAAAGCGTTTAGAATTACCGCAGGAGTATTTCAAGATTCAATCCATGGGCCCGATGTTATGGAATGCGATGTACGATGACGTGCTGAGGCTGCCACTTCTGACGGATGTTAAGATAGTTGGCTTCGCTGACGACATCATCCTAGTGGTCTATGGGGAATCGATGGAGGAAGTAGAGTTGGTAGCAGCGCACTCAATCTCTGTAGCTGAGGAATGGATGAAGTATATGAAACTAGGACTGGCACGTCACTAGTCTGAGTTTGGTGGTCAATAACTGCAAGTCCATGCAACGGGCGCTTATCACGATAGGTGATTGCACCATAGAGTCGAAGCGATCCCTTAGGAATCTTGGGGATATGATCGATGACAAGCTCAACACGATCGATGACAAGTTTGGTCACGTTGAATATGCCTGTAAAAGGGCTTTTACGGCTATAGCGGTGTTTTCGAGGATGATGTCCAACTGTTCTGCTGTAATTGCCAGCAAACGCAAACTCCTGGCAGACGTGGTGCTATCCATACTGAGGCATAGATGATTAATCTGGTTAAAAGCGCTTAGAACGAGTAAACCCAGGGACGAAAATACTCAATCTACCCTCGCCTACATTGATACTTGCTGGTAGAATCTTCGTTGATTTTTATTTGTTTTTATCCTCACCTTGACAACACAACAAAGACTGGCAAAGCGCTTGCGCAAGATTATCAGTTTCCTTTTAACCTGCTGCTACTCAACCGCTTTTTGATAATCGAAAACATAAAATGATATTCATTCTTACTAGCTTGACTTTTTTACATTCCGCTTCGGGAAGTTGTATTTTTTGCACGAGGCACACTAAAGACGCGTCAATATAATCCATTCCGTGCATCGGATTCTTCATTACTCGTATAGCAGCATATTTTTATATTAATTTGAACCTCATTGATAATCAATTTTCTAAAACTGACACTCTTCTGCTTCTGATATTCAAAAACACCAACGACATACGGGCATCGTTGTTTGTTTTTACCCATCTACTTTTGTGCCATCTTCATTGGTACAATCATATTGGTGGTGGTGCGGTTACTTTGATGGTGGCATAAATTCAGTGAATTGAGTATAGTGAGCATGATTTTTTTTCGTCCCTGAGTAAACCTAAAGCGATTGATAAGTACATATAGAATATGTGCTTAAGAGTAGCAAGTGCATACCGAACGGTTTCTCAAGAGGCCGTTGTACATCATAGTCGGAATGACACCCATCGGGCTCTAATAAACCATAGAGAAGTGCACTTTCACCTGACTGCATAGGTTCAGGCACTCAGAATCTCCTGTCTGTCCCAATTATCTCATGTGAAAACATCCCAGCTACAACTTTGCCGAAGACCCACATTTCGATGGGACGTAAGGATAATTTGTTATTATTGATAACAAAGTCTAAACCATGCTGAGATGATCATTCAAATTACTTTCAGAGCAACACTGCTTTTTTGCTGTAGAACATAGTAGCCTGGATTACTTTGATCTAATCTTCCCGCCAGGAGCACACTGTTGCCTGCCGAACAGTTGGTGAAGCATACCACATGCAAACACACTTTATGATGATGAAATAACAATTTATCCTGACGTCCAATCAAAAAAGTGGTCTTCGGCAAAGTTGTAGAAGGGAGGATTTTACATTAGAAGAATTTATTCACTTTTCCATAAAATATTATGACGAAGAGATAGAGGGCTGAGCACAAAAGATTGGCGTTTTCCATAATAATCTCCATATAAACTTCAAATGACGTGTGCACAGGTAAATTTCTTCCGAATCACTTCAAACTTTTGGAGGATGCTATTTACCATAATTAAAATCGTTTAAGCATAGGGGAGTAAACATTTCAAAATTTGCATCACTCTAGTGGCCATTTTGCATTCTTATTGTGCACGATACATGAGTATCGTTTAAAACTTCATGGCCAAGGATTGACATGAAACCGAAACTAAAATACCTTCTGCAGGACTTTACTCTATGGTCACTAAAGTTATCACAAAGCTAATAAAGGCAATTAACAGCATTTTCGTGCTAATCAATTTAATCAAGTTTTTGTCCTAGAATTTACCTCAATAGATTCACAAACTATGGGACGACTGCAGGGCAATCGTATTTCAAATGACACACTTTTGATTTTTGAAGCTTTCCACAATTTCTGAAAAAAGTCAGCTCACTTTTCGCACAAACAATAACTTTTTTTCATTTTTGAAATGATGCCTATCGTCCATTATGCCTAATGTCCATTATGCCAAACGTCCATTTTTGCCTATCGTATTTATGCCTTATCGTATTTATGCCTAACGTACTTATGCCTAAACGTCCTTATGCCTAACGTATTTATGCCTAACGTCGTGCACCCCTAGGAGCCTCATTGCTTACAAGCGCACGGGCGCGGTGTACATTATGAGACCTTTTTTTGGTGCGCCTTATTTTTCTTGAGATGTGTCTCACTGCGGTCTCATGCGCTCCGTTTTAAATTCGTTTTTTTTAATGCAACACATGGTTTTAAATTCAGCGCAATAATTAAAGTGATTACAAAAGTTTTCAACGAGGTTTGAAATTATAACTCTTGGATCGCCGAGTCTTCGACCGTATCATAAAGACCATCTAGACACCTGCATAATGAGGCGAAAATAGTTGTAGATGCTTTTCGTTACTAAGCAGTTGTATCCCAACTTGGATACCGATGACGAGCCGTAGCGCCGAGCAGCGCATGAGACGAGTCTCTCCGAGAGCACATCACCTAGCGCGTGCTTTTAGCATTTTTAATGAGCCTCCGTCCAGCGCAGCACACTAGGATTCCGATGAGCTGAGAGACGGTTTGGTGGGAGGCTAGTCAATACATTTATGTGCTCCTGAGAAATATGTAACTCTTACGTCAAATAGTGCCGAAATTCCGCTGTCACGAATTGTCACCGGGAGCCGGGATTTCGTAACAATGGACAAACATGAGTAAAGCACGTAATTGACCAAAATATATTTTTAAATTTCATCAAAGGTGACAAAAATCGAATAAGAATCAATTTGAATGTATTCAAAAATAATGTCACGATAACCACGTTTGTGCAGAAACATCCGAAGGTAGACAACAAAAGAAAACTAGCGATTTCCATCAAATCTGCCTTGATTGTCGTTGGCAACTGGAGTTAACTTGCAGTTTGAAAAAACTTTGTTGTATATTTTGTTGTAATATCTGTGCCTCACTCCCAGGTTTTTAGTGGGTCGTCGTTGGTGCTCATCCCCACACTCTCAGAGTTACCTTCTCAGGCGTCTGTTTTGCAATTTTGCTACACGATGTAAAACGATCAATAGGTAAAGAAAGATCTCAGCCATAGGAAGCTGAGTTTCAGTTGGACATAACGCCAGTTAGAGTGGAAAGAACTTTCTACTAGAGGCTTCGATGGATGCAAAAAGTGTATAACAGAAAATATTCAATTTTACAATTATCTGTAGTGATTCATTGTGCAAGACATGTTCATAACTTAAAAAAAATGCGCTAAGGAAGGTAGAGAAACTCTTTGCAGCATAATCATTGGAATTCTAAGACGTCCCCACAAAATCACTGGGGAATCATAAAATTCGTTAGAATATTTAAAGCAGTGGTAATCAACCTCATTGATTATGCGGGCTGTCTCAATACGTTCAAAAATATTGCAATGCATTGGTCTTCTATAAATTCCTTTTAAAATTAAAAAAAAAAACCTTGTAGAATTTTTAGTGCTCCGCCAGTCTTTGGAGTTCTTCCTGAGCTGAAAATATATAGTCGTTTCTCCATATCTCGATATTGAAAGGAACATCGAGATAGGAGAGATCGAGATGAAGAAAATTAGTTTAATGAACACTAGATTGAAAATTACTCCGTTACTAGGAAAACAATAAACAAACAAACTACATTTAGAGTTTTCAAATTGTTCTGGAATCATTTAAATCTGGTCTAGTAACCTTTGATAATGTTCATATCGACATATGAAGTGAAAATTGGAAACAAAAAAATCAACAGGACACCATCTCGAGATATGGAGATATCGAGATATGGAGACATCGAGATATGGAGAGCGAAATCGTATGCAGAATGAAGGACCGAAGCAATCATCAACATAGGGAGAGATATCGATGTCGACTGTAGTTATATTATTTCTAATATTTATTCAAATACCCACATGGAGAAATGCAGACATTGTTTTATCATAGATAAAATTGACTTGAGTTAACAAATATACAAATCTGTCATCAAGAAATCACATCATGCGGGCCACATTAACATTACTATTCAGATCCCATTCGGATGCCACACAAAAAAAATTCGCTGAGACACATGTGGCCCGCGGGTCGCATTTTAACCATCACTGTTTTAAAGGAAACTTTGTAAGAATTCTTCAATATTTCATGAAGTTCCTACATCTCTGTGTTTTTTGAAATTTGTACATGTGTGTTTGGAAATTTTTCGTTACATTTTTGGAGAAATTGAGAGCTCAGACAACCCCTTTGTTGTTGTTACTCTGATATTGACCAGAACTATCGATGTTGCACAGTACTTCAATGAATGGGGCTTAGGATTAGCAAAACATTATCAATTAAATTTGGACAAATTCTACCAAAATATCGATGTTACCGAATCGATTTGATTTGAATTTGATATGTCGAATTGATTCACCGATTTAATCAAATCCATTGAATCGGTGATTTTGAATCGAATCAATTTTCGATTTTGGAAACTAGGTTTGGAATAGGATTAAATGCATTTCCATTCAGTTTTTGAAACAATGCTTATTTTCAAAATGGGGATGGGGGATTCAAAAAGATTGATTTTTAGAAAATCATTTCAAAATCGCCCAATGGTGTTCTTAATAAACACAAATCGCGAGCCAAACATTTGAAAGTCAAGAACGGTGTCAGACTCGTCCAAACGGCCATCTGGAAAGGGAAAGAATGTTTGTTGGGGAAAATTTATATAGATTTCATAAAAAAATCAAAGAAATTTAAGAATGAATTACTAAAAGTATTTATGGGGGATTCCTGAGAAAATTTCCAAAACAATGACGCAATTATTCTATAACGATGAATCTTGGAGGCAATCTTTGCAAGATTCAATCATAAGGCAAATTTTCGTGGCAAACCAAATGGCTTTGGCTACTCCCATGTAAATAGCATATAAAAAGTTTGCAAATGGTCACTTGTTACAGAATGGTCCAACTATTATGCTTTTGGCGAACATGTTTTCAATATCTGGTCTCAATCACTGCCAAGGTACAAGGTAAAAACGATACTGCTTGACTCATAAACAGCAGCCGTAATCGTCGTGCCCTATCCAAGTTTACCAAACATAACCAACCAGTGAACAACGCCAAAACATGGCATTTCTTTGCTTTCATCCCACGGTCATTATCACGTACTGGAGAGTCCAAAGTATAAAATCAGCACTTTTGTGGCGTGCCGCTTGACTATAGGCACTAGTTAGCAAGTGGAGTGGAATCAGTGCAGGGTTGGACATTTTCGCGTTGAGGTTGCTCCAGTGGTGTAATGATCATCATGCGGGCCCTCGTAGCAACGGTTCTCCTGATTACGGTTGTTCTAGTGTCGATTGTCCTGATTAACGCCAACTCGAGACACGTGCGGAGTGGAGCGACGATTACCCGAAACGATGACGGAGATTTGGTTGAGGTGGATAGGACGGAGGCCGAGGTGATTACTAGTGGGTCGTATGAAGATGAACTGTTGGGAAGTAATCCTGAGCAAAACCATAAGACCTTTGAGTTTGAGGATTCACTTACGGATAGTGTGAAAAGTTCCGAGAGTAGTACTTTGATTAATGCAATCAGAAAAGCAGGTGAAGAGTCGGATAACGAACAGTCGAACACCAGCAGCCAAGTGGAATTGAATCAGGCAGCGGAGTCGGAGGCATTAGCCGATGGTGGAGAGGATGAAGAAATTGTAGTCCTACACGAGACTCACAACATCGATCCAGTTCAATCGTTCGACGAAGTAGTGTACACTGAAGAAGTGGCTGTAGATTCCAAGAGCACTGAATCCTTCGATGAAGTAACGGGTCGTTCGCCGACTACTCCCGAACTGACCACGGAGGATGTTTACTATGTCGAAGATGCCCCAGCCGAAGCAAAGGCCGAGAAACAGGAAGAGCAGGAATCTGAAAACACATATCTTGAGCCACACACAGTTAACGATATCAAGAGTCTTCCGAAAGAAAATCAATGGGGAAGTCGAAAAACATCACCTGCTACAGAGCGACAGACTCCGTTAGGGTACGAGCCCGAAAGCTACATCGTGGTGGATGAAGATATGTTCAAGTCAACGAAAGCCGAATTGGAAAATGCGTTCGCAGAACAGGGTGGTAAGGCTGTAGACTATCGTAAGACGCATGATTAATTATGTCACCATTTCAGATCTACTAGCAGCCAGTTCAAGCATTAGCAGTCGACCGTTGGAACGAAAGCAGAGGGCTGCTGTGGGTAATCCTGAAACTATCGTACTGAATCGAGCTCCAATCGTTCCCCACTTCGACGATGAGTATCGGGAGCCGGTAAGTACCCAATATCCAAAATAGATTGAACGATATTTGCAAAACCAATCGCCAGGATGTACATTACCCGGACATCTCACTTTCGAGGCTCGTTCTAATAAGCTTTTTCCATGAAAATCTATGCAAACTTATAATGTCCTACTGCCTTAGACGTCTCTTTAGTGGTTTGACGATTTCAACTGATTATTTGACCTTCCTAGTAATGATTTCCATTAGCTGTCCGGAATTTGAATTAAAGTGTCCGGAATATGAGACAAAAGTGAGGAAGCGTCCGGAATTAGAAGGCCACACATTTCGATTTATTTAAATTTATTCAAGTTGCGAAAGCGTATTTTTTACCTACCATTCGGAAGTTTATTCTTTTCTAAGGCGCTGAGTTATTCTTTTCTAAGGCCTTAAGTGTCCGTGATACGAATCGGAACGGTAACTGTTATTGTTATTCACATAGAGACATGTTCAAACTTTGAATCTTGGACAAAAATTTTACTGAAAAATGCAGTTATAACATGTAAAACGGTAAATTGATGAAACATATCGTTTTTAAATCCGAACACATGCATCAAAATGCCGGACGCTTTTGAAACGAAATCCGGACAGATGCGTTTGGGTTGAAAATACAAATGAAAAACTAATAAAAGGCACTTAACTATAACTGAAAATCTACAATATTAAAAATAATAAAAAATGGATACATTTGTATACATACACGCTAAAAACAAAGTTCTGGAAAACGTGAACAAAAATACACCATGAAATACCATCATGTTTACTCATAAACATGATCTAGTTCACGGTGTATTTTTGCTTGACGAGTTCATGTTTGCTGTTCACAGATACGAGACCCGGATCACTCAAAAGAACGAGGGATCCGTGGCTCTTTTTTGGCGAGAGTCGGTTCAGTTGATCAACACGGATTATTCAAAACGTGACCCGAAAAAGTACAAACAGATTCTTTTCCCATAATCTCTTTCGTTTGTTTCTCGGCCTTAGTATAACGCTAGACATGTGCCTTGCTTTGCACGCCACGGTACACATGCAGCTCCACTCTCTCAGAGCAGACACAGCCAAACAATTAATTTTCCCCGCCCAGTTGGGCACTGTATCCACTTGAACGGCAAAGCACATTTTGCTTCTTCCTTTTGATTCGGGTAGGGGTAAACGGCCGAGTATATATCGTGAGTTTCTGGGGATAAATGTACGAAGAATGAGTGGGCGAAAGATGCCGAAGCTACGTCGCATTTCGCGCAACAGAGAGTGAGTCGCTCTTTTTCCAGTTCAGTTCGCTCTTCCTTTGCGAGCCACTGAACCGTTCAAAAGATCCGGTTCACTAAAATGACTGATTCGGATCGGATCCGTTCACTAAAATGAGCCGTCTTGTCCATCTCTAATTTGAGGTAGCCTTTTTTCACACTAAAAATGCTCATTTTCACAGGTTGTCTCACTCTTTCTTGCATACTTTTGAAAAATATTACACCATACACTTCTTGGAGACGTACAGTACCAAAATAATGTAGTTTTGGAAACTTGTCGCAAGTCGAAATTTCTACTACAGGAGTTTGTTCTTTGCAGGAATGACACCGAACCGAACTGGTTCAACCAAATTAGCCGAGTGGTTACAAAACAAAGCCATGCCGAAGGTGCTGGGTACGATTCTGGGTGACAATAGAAGATTGCAACGATTTTTATCTAAAATTATTAAAATTTTTATTTGACATTTGTTCCAATGTTTCAACATTGGATATTCTAAGTAACTCATTAGTACTACACCAGGAAGGAACCTTCAGAATCATTTTCATTTTTTTTTGAATCCTCTGCAGAGCTTTCTTCATGGAATTACAACAGCTAGTCTTTATTGCTACAGCGTACAACATGGCTGGCCTGAAGATTTTTTAATTGTATTTTGTCGTATTTTCTGCTTTTAAGTTCCTACTGTATTTGGTGCTGTCTGTACATCTCATGTTGTTCGAGTTACTAAAGATATTTATCGAATTGGATTCTTTGCCAATTTGCATAGTTTGTAGAAAGTACAATCACATAATAATGCCCAGGAACTCGAGGAATTAATAAACAAGATTGTTCACCCCAACCTATTTTTACGACCGTTATACTGCCCATAAAAGCATAACTGTCCCAAATTGATGTTCTAACCAACACCTTTTTTCATCACAACATTCATGTTTCAATATACACTTCAATACGCATATGAAAATTTATACACTTTGTTTGAAAATGTTGTGGAAAAATATGAAGTTGGTGAAGTCCCATATTGAAAAATAAAGGCATAACAGTCTCTATATGAACTTTGAACCCCAATAACAACTGCAAAACTAGAATTATGTGCAACTTTATATTTTTTACTGATCAATATTATCAAAATGAATATTTTGTGGGGTGGAGCTAAATGAATATTTCGTTCAAAAATTTATCAGAAAATTATAAACATTTGTATGAAAATGCAAACTTCAAACTTTGACCGCTGTTTTCTCAATGCCTACTAATTCCATATGGGACAGTTTTGCCTTTATGGGCAGTATAGGGGGGTCGTAAAAAGAATCGTTCGTAAAAAAATCAGGGTTATTATTAAGTTTTTAAAAAATGCAGCGTCTAGATGTGGAAATACTGATCTGAGATAATCGGCAAAGTTAAAACATGGATTGAGAACTTACCAAAAATGCCATTGAAATTTTCATATTCTGATAATAGTTGGCAACACTGCTCAATTGTTATCAAAAGATCCAATTATATCGAGGTGTTATATCCAGGTATTAAATTTTAAAGATAACAATACCGAATGTTAACCAGAGCTGAAAGAAGTGTTGCATGTCATACAGTCAGCCAAAACACAAATGTTCATGTGGCTGGCAACACTGTTTAAGAAGAATTGAGAAAAGATCAAAATTATAAAACTTGAGCGGAATAGAAAAATAGAATGCTCAGCAATATAGGAATACTATTCAACTGTAAATAGTTTCTCATGAAGGGTTCGAAATTTTGTCATAGGTCGCAACACTGCTCATTTTTATTTATCTTTATTTGAGTGGCCCGAAAAAAATGTATAACAATCAATATATTAAATTTATGCATCTTATTTATGTCAAATCTTGAGCAAAGTTTAAGTATGTATTTTATGTTACTCACTGTGTCCGGGAAAACGAAACACAATCATTTTTTTACGCTGGCAACACTGATAAAATGGTTCGAATAAGTTAAATGCAGTCAGGTCTCCTATAAGACACGTAGATGGGGCTGTTATATGAGACTTAGAGCTTATGGGATTTAATTAACTAGAAGAATATCTAGATCCTAATGATTTGAAAGGTTGGTGCCTTGTGAAGAGTTGTTGAATAGCTAAAGAACTGACATGCGGTTGTCATTGAACTACGGAATTCCGCCACCAGGCAGTGCTAGTGTGCATGAGACTTTTGTTTTGCGAATACCTCAGGATCCTGACACCTAGAAATGCCATCTAGACTCATGCTCATGCTTCGATCATATTTCCTAATCTAGAGTACACTATAACCTCAATTTACGAACTAGATCGGGGGTGCGTAAATTGAATCAGTGCGTAAAACGAGGGAGCTCAGTTCGTAAAACGAGGTTATGCCGTTTAGAGTCTACTTGTATGAAATTAATTTATATTATTTATAAAAAATATGCTCTTTTAGCACCATTAACATATTATTAATACATTGGGTTCTAAATCAGGCCAAAATGTGTGCAAGTTAAGGTCTTACAAGAAATCTTTGGAGTTTGGGCATATGACTCTACATGAATTAACGGAGATCAAATTGTCATTTTTATGTAGAAGAATATCTCACAATACTGGACCCTAGAAGATTGTTATAATTCTAAGAAGCATTTGTATTATCAGATCCAAGTTTTGGTAATAAAGTGAGTACAACAGGTGTCTAGTTCATCCAAAAACTTCCTGGAATATATACCTGCAGTGTACTGGCATATTAGCGATCCTTTGATGTTTTTTTGATATGGCACAGGTCCTTATCTATTCATAGTAGTAAACTGAGTATTTTTATAATTTGTGCAGATGTCCTAGGTCCTCCAAGAACTCCATTGAATATAGGCCATGGAATCTACGACCGTAATAGGAGATTAGAGGTTAGTTTTCAAATTCTCCACATGCCCCTAACCATTCATGTGAGTAAACGGTGTATTGTAATAATTTGTGTCGATGTCCTAGGTCCTTCAAGGACTCTATTGAAAATAGGTCTTGGGATCTACGACCGTAATAGGAGATTAGAGGTTAGTTTTCAAATACTCCACAGGACCCCAACTATTCATGTGAGTAAACGGTGTATTATGATTTGTACCGATATCCTAGGTCCTCCAAGGAATATAGGCATTTGAATCTACAAACGGAATCAATGGTCTATGGGCAATTTTTTAATATAGCACAGTCTCTTAACCATTCATTTAAGACAACGAAATATTTTATTGATTTATACGGATGTTTTTGGTGCTCCAAGGACTCCATTGAAAAAAGCCTTTGGATCTACGGCCATAATAAGTGATTAGAAGATAGTTTTCAAATGCTCCAAAGGCCCCTTACCATGCCTGTGGGTAAACGGTGTACAGTAATGACCCGATTTTGTCAGCCTCCGATTTTGTCTACCCCCGATTTTAGCATCCTTTTTTGCCCGATTTTGTTACCCTAAATTTATATTAATTTTATTAGAGCAAACACGTCTATACTGGCAATATTGGGTGCATAAAGTCAATTATGACCTTTGCCACGTTTATACAATCATCTGAAGACAGAAATTTTGAAATGTTGAATGATTATCCAAGAAACTCATCAATGTTACTTGGATTACGTTTCATAGAAAATGGGAGTAAAAAGCAATGTTTATATTAACGAAATCATAGAGCTAAGTCCTAAAGTTAAAATAAAACTTGAAACCTGTCGAAAAAAAAAAATCCCGATTCAAGCTCTTTCCCAATTTTGTCAACCCTAAATGCAGCATGGGGCTGACAAAATCGGAACATTGTACTGACTGTATTGTATGAATGTGTGCGGATGTCCTTGGTCCTCTTAGATCTCTATCGAATATGGGTATTAGGATATACAAGCGTAACCAATCAATAGATAGTTCTTCAATATTGCAAAGGCCTCTTACTGCCCATATTAGCAAACGACTTCCGAGGACTCCACGATATATAGGCCTGAGTATCTACAAACTTAAGTAGTTGTACATTGATGATACTTATTTATAGCATAAAATCTAAACTCTTAAGGCTAAGTAGCCCGTCATTCATTTTGGTAGCCTTGTTGATTTTGCAGATTGCAATTTCAAAGTGATAAAACTCAGTCATCTTAAGTAATATTGATTCATTAAAAGTATCACTACTTGCGCATAAATATAGAAAGTATGCTGATACATTTTCAGCAATGTCAGTGCAAAACCTAGTGATTTTCTTGGATTCGCAATCGTGAGACGGATTGGCCATAATCATCGATGCCCAGTACAAATTTCAATGACGGCCTACTTCCCCTTAATATAAGCAAATGGATCAATGTACTGATGTTCATGAATTTACTTCGTTAAACAAGTGACGTCAATTGAATTTGCGTAAAAACAGACTTCGTTGAATGAGGTTTTGGTAAATTTAATTAAAAATGGCGTCAGATATCGATTTTCGTCAATAATATTCTCCAAACGTAGGTCGCCATCTTGGATTCCAAAATGGCGTCGGGCATCGATTTTCGTCATCCCCTCATCGTGCCCATTCTGAAAATACCCATATTGTATGGGTTTCCAAAGATTTTCACAAACCAGAGGTCGCCATCTTGGGATTCCAAAATGGCGTCGGACATCGATTTTCGTCATCCCCTTATCGTGCCCATTCCGAAAATACCCATATTGTATGGGTTTCCAAGGGTTTCCCCAAATCAGAGGTCGCCATCTTGGATTTCAAAATGGCGTCGGACATCGATTTTCGTCATCTCCTCATCGTGCATATTCCGAAAATACCTATAATGTATGGGTTTCCAACGTTTTTCCCAAATCAGTGGTCGCCATCTTGGATTCCAAAATGGCGTCGGACATCGATTTTCGTCATCACCTCATCGTGCCCATTTCAAAAATACCCATATTGTATGGGTTTCCAACGGTTTTCCCCAACCGGAGGTCAATAATTTCCCACAGAATTGTCAAAACTCAATTTACGCACTGCGTAAAAAAGGACTTAAATTGAGTTCACTTCGTAAAAAAAGTGACTTAAATTGAGGTAGCGTAAAAAAGACTTCGTAAATTGAGGTTTTAGTGTACTTAGAAAGATTCGTAAATCAAAAGTTTCCTGCTCACTGGCACATCTCGGCTTAAACAATGATGGTCGTTGAGCTACTGAATAACTTGTCCGAAGACGCCATATTTCTATATAATCAGGATCCTGAGATATTCGCAAACAAAAGTTTCATGCTCACTACCCGAGCAGAAGAAAACTTCTGAATTCCAAATTAAGGTATTCAACCAGATAATTTCCAATACTTACAACCTGAATGAGGTATGAATGAGCCCTGCATAAGAGGTAAAATACCTCAAATAATACCTTCTGCATATTCTACACATACCAAGCTGATAACTAGATCAGGTATTGTAATATCTAAATAATACTTTATGGATTTTTATATGAAAGTGAAATTTTTCAATAATAGTTTAATATCTCCAGCAGTCCACAATAGCTGTTCAAACCTCAATGAAGTATTTTTAATTGTTTTAAAGATTTTTTTCCAATACAATTCTCATACCAAATTGAGGTTTTGACATCTGAACAAACCTAATTTTGGTATGATACCAAAATATGGTATGCATTAGTAATTAGGCAGTTATTTTCTCCTCCTCGGGTATCGCTGCCTGGTGGCAAAATCTTGAATTTTATGGATAAAACAATGATATTCCTTGAGCTACTGATCAATTTTTTCGCGAAGACGCCATCTTTCTATGTGGTCAGGATCCTGAGACATCCGTAAAACAAAAGTTTCATGCTCAGATTTTGAACCAAGTTTAGTTATTTGCCGCTTCATTTGTTTATATTTTCAAGCTGAAGCTCAGCTCAAATTTCAAAAATGAGTAAATGTTTAATAGTTGGATTCTATGCACTTATTTTTAGGATTTGAATTACCATCAGAACTGTTCTTTGTAAAAATTCAGCTTAATGTTGAAATTTTGAATTTTGTAATAAGTAAGCCCATTTTTCACAACTTGATAAAAAAAATAGGCGAAATCAATGAAGCAAAATCTGATTTGAAGCTGCGAAGAGATTCGCTTGCAGTTTTATGGGAAAGCTGCGGAGAATAGTCACACTAACAAGAGATGTTCGAAGCATTGTAAAAACGTTTCCAAAAAGCTTTTAATAATTCCGTCCGTGTGAATTGATACAGGATAGGGTGCGCATAAATGTTAACAGACAAACACGTAATTTGCCCGCTCATGTCCGAGAAAATTGTAGAAGAAGCGCGGCATCGGCTTAGACTGACAAGAATACGTAATTTCCCCTAAATTCCGAACACTCGACTTAAAGGTGAGGTTTTAAATAAAATGTTGGAAATTCTTGCTCAAGATGATAAATTTATGTAGATTCAAGAAATCATATTGAATAAGTCAACTCTCGATTACTGCTAGGCCCGAGGTACAGAAAACAAAACCAGTGCAGCTGCGATCCAAGAGACCATGAAGTAGCCATTAAAACCAATTTTAAAATGGTTCTCTAACTCGATATCTAGATACAAAATATCGAGTAAGGGAGTGTATTGACTAGATTAGTTTTACTCTTTAATATCGACTCTGTTAGGGATATGAGTCATGTTCGCAATTTGAGATAAAACGCAACAAACAAAATTCTGGGGAATGACTGGGGAATTGACAAGTGGCAAATGGTAATTTGTGGCAAATGTCATTTTGGCGAATAGCTAGCGAATGGTTTTCCGGCAAATATCGCACAAACATCAAAATATGATGGTCAAATACATGATTAACCCTTTTCCCAAACCTCGTTACAGGGATGCCCTCACATGTTCCCGCCGCCACCACCAAGGCCACGATATGTCCATTCGATGGAACGCGGTGCCGGCCAAGCTACCCCGGACTGGAGTCGATCTACAATCCACACAATTGGGATGCACACAACATGAACTCTGCTCCGTTTCGCAATGCTTCGGTCCTGGTCAGCGGAAGCAGTTCCCCTGTGTCGTCAGTCTGCGGCTTAAGATGCAGCGAATGTTGTTGCATCAAGCGGTGGTGTCATCCTGTGGCTGCCTACATTCCTTTAGGTAGGATGTATCCTATACTTCGTATTTTTTTATTCAAATATAAAGTATTGATTGTTGACTTTACTTTTTCCTGTATGAGTTTTAGTTTTCCCCGCAAGTATGGCTCCTACAGCTGGGGACGATTGACAATTATGTTTTAAATTTTGAACACAAACGCAGAAATATCACAACCGAGTGGGATTGAGCAGAACGGCGACTACTTGACTCACGGCATAAAAATTAAACAAGGCAGGCTCTTTTACTGATGTAAATATCCAAGTTGATTGTAAACAATAATATTATAATCATAATAATATAATATAATATAATATAATATAAATATAATATAATAAGGTTAATATACGTACACCGTGCTTTGGACTGAATGTTTGATAGCTGTTGGGTATTTAACAACGCCGCTTGTTCTTGAAGATATTGTTTTTTTTGTGAATAAGGGGGATCAAATATTTTATATATTTGTTACTTTTGATTTGAATGCCCTCATATAATATTGAAAAGCATTTATTTTATTTATCTACATACGTCAAACTCTCCCCTTATCGACTTTTGGTATCTCACTATCGAGCTTAGAGACCCATAAGTAAAAAAGTTGCTCTATGGCTACCTCGATGGGTCCGTTGATCGCATTTGGCACTAAACTTTTTATGTTCTATGCCTTGATACCTCCCTAACATGATGGTCTTTTCAATAGAGAGTTATGAAGAGTTGACTGTATTTTAATTCAAGAGGCCCACTTTAATCCGCGGTTACAAAAGCAAAAGCAATGCTGAGTTGTCTGGTTCGATTTCCGGTCGACCAACGGATCTTCTATAATTGGAATGGAATTTTCGCTAACTTCCCGGAGCATAAGAAGTATCATCGTGCCTTCCACACGGATATCGATGTAAAAATGACAAATATAGCAAAAATTTCCAAGGAAAATTCTATATGTGTAAAAGTGGTGCAAAACAAGCAACTGTATTTCAGTTCTGCGACTTCGAATCGTTTTTGGATTTCCAGCCTATACAGTACCGTACGAGATTCGTTTTATGCCTCTGGACAAATGTTGCCTATACTATGGGCAAAGTGATTAGAACGGAAACAAGCTAATTCCTTAAAAAAAGGCAACACACCAGCTTTTTACGCTGGGCTATAAACAACAAGGGGTGAGTTCTAGATTTTTGGAACCAATTTCTTGCATTCAATCTTTTATAAGCGAAAGTCTAAGTAGGCAAAGTTTCGCTGTTGATCGATAATGTCAAGAATTTTCACAAAAACTGTTTTACGGGATTTTCCCTGGCATTGATTTTTTTAGCCATTTAACACGGAATCTATTTCAACTATTGAATTAACTTATATAGTATTTAGGGCTTGAAGATGAGGAAGTACATACCTTTACATTGGAAACTTATTGACTTGGATAAATCCCACTGACTGTTCCAAAGCTTTCCTGAATCCCCGAGAAATCCTGTATTGTTTTGACTGTGTTCCTGAAACTAGCATGATTTTCATGAATCTTGCAAATGCAGATAATAACAAGTCCCCGCTTATTTGAATAGCTGTATGTCTCGATAAGCATCTTCCATTGGCAAACAGATCTAACTATACATCAGTTGTCTAAGCGACAATGTTAGTAGGCATTTCCGTAATTCAAAATATCCAGATGGTACAGTAGATTGTCTTCAATACTTAAGACTCCATGGAACGAGATGACTTTGAAACATAAGTAAAAAAGATCCTTAGAGTCCCTCAATTCCTTTCGCATTTCCATTCTGACTGACTCTTGTTGTCCGCTTGCCAGTTTCCTATTAATAAAGCTCGAAAGATCATTACACACGGTGGTGGGAAAAGGTCCATCATGTTTCAGTGAACTGTAAACCATAGACCTAAAAATGGTAATACTATTCATGCATAGCACAATGATGTGGTTCATTTGTTTTTCCTTTCTAAGGTTTAAGCTAGGAAGCATCCTCAATCAAAATTACAGATCCAAAAGCTTGCACAAATCTATCATTTTAGGACAAAAACGCCACATCCAAATATTCTCCGAACGCATCCAGTTATTTTAACGGACGATTCACGGTACTGCCTTCCGCAGCAGAAAGGAATCGAATGATTACTAAGGAACTGCTTCAATATTTGTGCTTTGGCTAAATTGCCTCATCTTTCAATTAGAATATTACCCTGAAACAGAAAAAGCAAAAAGAATTAATGAAAATGAAAAACAAAATAATGTTTCTGAAACATCAGAGTAAGAAGATTTTGACATAAAATGTCCAAATAAAAATCTGCCATGATTGCAATCTTGCTTTGACTAAACCTAGTAAAATATAGTGTGGGCAAGAAATGTCCAAAAGGAGGTGATTTCAACAATTTATAGCAATGCTAGCGTAAAAAGCTGGATACATGTGTCCAAACGTCGGATGTAAGGCAAAAAATCCGTTTTTTTGGAGTTTTCATGAAAGACTGGAAAGCCATAACCTGAAAATCCAGAATTCCAGAAGGTTATGTAAAAGTTCTTCAAAAGCTCCTGTAGGAATTCACCAGAACGTTTCCTAAAGGCAGTATGCATTTCATTAACGTAATCGCTAAAAATTACAAATTTTTGACCAACCAAGCCCTCCCCCTCTTCGCCAACGGCTTTTTTTATAGGATTTTTAAAATTTTCTTTGAGTCGTATGTAATTAGTGGAAATTATCCTGGAAATTCCTGTGAAGTTCCTCAAGGAGGTTAAATGCAGAAAAGTTCCTCTGGAAGTCCTGTTGGAGTTCTTCTGGAAGATCCCGGCATGATGTTCCCTCCAAAAGTACTCAAGAAGTTTTTCCGAAAATACTCTATGATGTTTCCGCTAGGTCCCGCAGCTAAGGAGTTATTCCAACAAAATTCTCTGGATGTTGCGTTAGTGTTTATCCAAAAGTTTATCTCCGTAATTTTCCGGATGTTCTACCGCAAGTTCTTTTATGAATGTCCTTCTAGAGTTCCTTAAAAGTTTCTCTAGAATTCCTTCGCTAGTTCCTGCAAATAACTCCTCCAGGAGTCCATTCGATATCCTTTTGGATTCACCAAAAAGTTCTTTAAGGAATTTTATATTGGCAAGTTCCGCTTGGCAATCCTCCAGAAGCTCTTGTAGAGTCGTTTGGAAATCCCTTTGCATTTTGCAACAATTTTTTCGCAAAAGTAGTTTCTTCCAGAAATAAATGCTAATTGTGGAGTTTCATCGGGAATTTGTTTAAGATTCTCGAAAGTTCCTCTAAAAGATCTTCGCGAAAGCTGCTCATGTTGCCGTCCGCAAGTTTCGCTACGATTTACTCCAAGAAGTTCCCTCTAAGCAGTTGCCTCCCAGAAAGTAAAAGTTTCGCTAGGAAATTTCGAAAGTTTGCCAAGTAGTTTTACTTGAAGTTTCACCTATTCTGGAGTTCCTCTTCCGGAAGTTTTTTTTAAAATTTCTTTTGGAAGTTTTCTTTAGGAATTCCTCCTGAAGCTCTCTTTACGAGTTTCCTCGGAAAGTTATTTTAAGAGTTCTCTAGAATGTCTCTGAGAGTACTGAGTACCTATGAGAATGCCATCTTAACGAAATACTTGCAGAAGTTCATGTTAGGAGTTCCTTCAGTGTTCTGCATGGATTTTCTCCGGTTGCTCAAATAGAAGTTCCTCCGCAAGAATTTTCTCAAGAATTTCTGTCTCCGGATGTCAACTCCCCAAAGAAACATTAGTAAGCCTATAACAGTTTTATTCTCAGTTGAAGTATACTTAAAAGTGCTTTTGTTCAATACTTATTCAGGCAAAAATGTTTGTTGGGTCATGAGCTTCTCGGCAGTTAGCTAAGAGTTTCCTTCGGAAAGTTTCTGTAGAAGTTCATTCATCCCGGAAGCACATCTAGTAAGTTCCTAACGGCAGTTCCTCTAGGAATTCGTACTGAAGCTTCTCTAGGAATTCGTTTGAGTTTTCTCAGCCAATTTTGGTCGTATGGCTGATTGGGAAGGGAGGGACGGAAATATCTCTAGACTTGATGTTCCGCTAACTGCGAACGAGACCTGGTTATGCTTTCCAATGGAGTTTACCATATCAAACAAGAAATTTCATGAAATAGATCTGGCTCAAAAACTAAAAATAAATTTTATTAAATTTGAAATAATTCAGGTAGCGCTTGTAAAAAAGTTGACAGTCCATTTAAAGATGTAATTTGACATTTCCAAACTCTCGCCAAAACATATCACTTAGGTATAGTAAAAATTCAAACTATTATTCCATGTTAAGCATACGTTACTTTGAACTTATTTGTAGAAACAATGAAAACAAACTAAAAAATGTGTTCTGTATTTTTCAATCTACCTAAACTCGATGGTCTCTTCGATATCTTAGTTAAAAGTAGTTCCAATCAAATAATCCAAAATGACATCAAGTACAGCCAAGAAGAGAAAAAACTGGAGGAGTAGAGTGCTCAGGAGGACCAGCTGCCGGGATAAAGATGGGAAAGCATCTGACGCACGAACGTAAGCTGGATCGAAAGGTGGGACAGCACTTCGACGACACCTGAATGGGTCTGATAGTGCAAGCATTGTCATCAAGGCAACGAGGAATGCCTGCGTCGGTATTCGTGGAGATATTAATCCCAACCTGCCCCACTTTTCCAGGGAGGTTGAGGAATGCCATTTATTAACTCAAGATTATATACAAGCAGCTGTAAAGATGGTATCGGTGCTGAACTTTATTGATGGACTTTTCAAAGATGCTGACCATTTGTCTGCAACTGGTTGATGTGCAATAAATCTGGGTTGTGAAAAATTGTTTGTGATTGTGAGGAGGTACGGCGAGTGACCACCATTCTATTAGGGCTTATACAAAATATATCCTAGGAATCATCTTCTGTAATTTTTCACCTGTAATGTTACGAGTTTAAAGGAAAGTTATCAAGCCGGCCTTTGTTGATGGCCGATTGACAAAGAATAGATCTTTCTGTGTGTACATATATTGATCAACGGGGATAATGGCAAAATTATGGACGGAAAACTTTCCCCGGAAGCTCACATGACTGATAAGAGAGTCTTGTCTTGTCTTCGGATTCTTGCTGATAATATCGTTCTCGTGAAATGTGTCACTGTATCTGTGGAAGTTGTGGCTACGCCAAGTACAATGAAAGCTGAACAGCAAGAGTATTTGCTGAATATTGGCTGATCAATGGTGTACAAGGGCTGAACACCGTGATCAGCTGAACAATAATTTGAAGAAAAGCTTCATTAAACACTCGTTTTTACAGCAGGTATACTCAAAGCTGAATATTGAGTTGAACAAAAACTATTTTTCATCTAACAGTTTAACTTTTTGTTCAGCCAACCCTGAATGCATATTGATTAAAGGTTATTTAAAGCTTTAATTCAAATCAACAGCCATTGTGAAAGATTGTTCAGCCTGTATGTTTGATATATAATATATATATATATAAAATATACATACCGAAAATATATACCTACAATTAGGTCGAAACTAAAATTAATTATTATAAAACTGTTCCATCGAAACTTTTTTCAGCATCCCGAAGCAGAACATGCTGTAACGCCACGGGCTTATCATTTGTTCGAAAAAAAAAAATCCTGAAAATCCGACATCGATGACCTTGTGTAACAACAAGATTGAACACTACACTCGATTACGCAGAATTTCTTTCGTAACAATTTTTAATGTAACTGTAGTGGGGAGGGGCGAAATCGAAATCATTACCTACTTGCGTTGACAACAATTGAATAGCAAAATTAAAATTACCGAGGATTCTATTTTTGAATACAAAAATCACAACAACTTTGACAGCTAACTCAAGTGGTTTTTGCTAGCCGGTTTTCTCGTCGGATGGGTTCTTCAGCACCGTGCGCCTTTATAAATGGCCCGTGTATTTTCTATAAAGAGGAAAGAAATATGATCTTTACGAGGACTACGGGCCCATCCCACGCACGATAGGGTGGGGGAGTGTTGTATGTTCTTCAGACAAAACAATATGTTAGTCCTTTGCTGTTTGATGATGTTCACAGTCCTCAATGTGGAGCAGATGTCAAGGTAAGTGGTTATAAATCAGCGAATCCCAGTTCAAATCTCAATGCCACATATTTCTAATCTTTATCTTTAAATTCCAGCACTTTTACTTCACTATGTGTTTGAAATTGTTAGTTTGCGTTGATAAAAACCCCAAAACTATAAAACCTGTCCAAATACTTTTTAAATTTTTTTTTGGTTAATTGTTGAATAATGGATGAATAAGCGATCGTTTAAGCTTCGACCGGTTGACCTGTTCTAAAAATAAATTAATGGGTTATTGAAAGAGGCCTGAATAAGCGCAATGCTAGACCTTATAAGGTTCAGCTTCTATATAGCTTTCAATTAAGCTTAAGGCTGAAGTAAAATCGCGCCAGAATTAGATGTCTTAAACAGCCTGAACAACAGTGAATGCAGGACTATGAAAGCTTTTGTTCAAACAAAGGCTGAATTGAGTTAGCTATAAAGAGCGTTTGAGCAGCTTAAATTGTTAACCTGGGTTACTTAGGGCTCCATAAAGATTCTTTACGTCTCGGAAAAGATTCGTTACCTGCGCGGAAGAATGTAAAATCTCTCGGTAAGCAGTAAGTTTCTAGACGGGAATGAAATTCGACTATACTCGAGGAAGACTTATAAAAGAGAGATTGGTGTTTCAAACTTGTTGCAATTTCTCCAGGATTATTCTGGTGGATTTGCCCAGAGATTCCTTTAAGAAAGATCTCCAGAAAATAGTCTTCAAGCAAATCGTTCAGGAATTCCCAGGATTCCTTTTTGTTTTCCTAAACGGTTCTAGGAAAGTTATTGCAGGGATATTTCCATAACGATTTCTGCAGAGTGTTTTAGAAGTTGTTTCTGCTGAAATGCCTCCAGGATTCCACGCACCTTTAATTCCTGCAGTAAAAATTAAATTACATTTCAAAGGAGTTACTTGCGATTTCTCTTGATATGTCCTAAAAACTCCCGGAAACAACCTCTGAGGATTCCTTTCGGAAATCTCTTAAGGATTGGTTTTCAAAAATGGTCTTTCAGGCTTTTTTTTTGCCTTTTTATTGAGAGTTGATTTTCCTACCGTAGGCAAGGTTCATCCCCAGTCTGATAAGTGTCAAGTCAAAGGACTCGCCTGAAAATAACTACAAAAGTCTTTGAATTAATTTTAGACCTTAAACACAGTTATTACTTAATCGTGGGACAGTTAAAAAGGCCCATAGCCACATATTAATAGATTGCATCACAACAAATAAGGGTTAGTCACGGGACACCAATTCATGTTTTTATATATATGTATTATATTGTACTAAATATTTCATCAATAATTTCTCCAGAAATTCTTCAAGGTAGTCCCTCCCGAGATTCTTTGAGAGTTATCCATGAAATTTTATCCAGAGATCGCTTCCAGGAATTATTTGAGAATTCCACGAAAAATTTATCTAAGCGATTCTACATGAATTCTAGATGATTTCTACAGAGATTCGTGTCAGGCCTCCAAAATATTTACCGACAGACATTGACCCATATTCCTCCTGGATATTCATCAGAAAGAATAAAGGGTCCAGCAGGGTTTCAAACGACAATTTTATTTAATTGTTTTAGAGATTATCCCAATAAAACTCCTTTCCTAAGAAGTTTGTTTTTTAGAAATCTCTGGATAAGTTCCTGGAGGGGCGGGCCTGGAGAAACCCTTTGAAGAACCTTTTGAATAATCTAGAGTAAAAAAATCTGGATAAAATCTTTTTCTTACAGGAGCTATGGGGGGATTCCCGTAAATATCTCTGGAGAAATTCCTGAAGAAAATCACTGGAACTAAAATAGGCTTCTCTGCTACACAGGCTTTCTTTTTCAACGGCTTTTTAAGACAGCGTAGACGAAAAGCATATATTTAATTGAATATTCTACCCATTACCCGAATGACATTACCCCGAAACTACAATATCCCGATACAAATGTTTTGGAAGGTAATTTTACATTTGGGAAACAGGCATTCGGGGTATTGGGATTCGGGGTAATCGGATTCGGGGTAATGGTACATTCGGGGTAGTGGCATTCGGGTGATGGCATTTGGGGTTATGGGTGCCCGCGTTAAACGTTTATTTTAACCGTAAATTTGGTCAGAATGTAAACAGCAAATTTCAAAAATGCTTTTGTTCTCAGCAATTCTACAACCGATTTTAGAAAGTTTTGGCTTTTGATAGAAGAGAATAGTTATACTAGCTCTCAACGTTGGTACCACCCCGGTGAACCTAGCCCGTTTTTGTGGATGTGAAGTATGTCTGTTTTTATGTTTTACATTAAATCTGATTAGGTGCTCTGATTTTGATAAACTTGTTGGCTAGTAACCCCAAATCTTATCATTACAAGTGCCGTTTAGTGCAGGAATAGTCTTCTTACAATGTTGGGGAATACTTTGGCTTCTGATGGTAAACAACATTGGTTTCTCCGGCGGATAATCCGGAATATCCGTAAAATGGTCAACTATGAAAATAATCCAAGACAGTTTTTGCAAGCTCATCAGAACTCTTATTTGGAACGCAATAGATTATTTTTGAAATGTTCAATGGACCTATGCTGGTCACAATAACGACCGCTGTAAGAAACGGAACAATCCGTAAAAATGATCATTTAGTGAAAAATTAAAATCCTACATCACTGCGGTTTTTTTTTTTCAAAAACACATCAGAAATCAATTACTTTAAAACAGAAAGATGATTGGGATTGGTCATGGATTTAGGTGGCCACTATAAAGCTCTTAAAGATGATCTGGAGCAACGCGTAATAAATGGTCATCTCGTAAAATCAATTAGACACCACGTAGTTTTTTTTTAATCAAAACAGATGTCTTTGTCATGACAATTTTAACATAAATGTTTGACATTCATGCCTTAATGTTGTTCTATAATGAAGTTGAATTAATTGTGAAATCTACAAATGCTTGACGTCAATTAAGTAAATAAATAAAATTTTGCAATAAACTTCAGTGGTCACGGTGGTCTTTAGACATGAACATTTCGAATTATACTTGTTGTTACAAAATTATATTATGTTCTATGAATTGAGGTTTGAACGTGTTTGAAAATAAAACGCACAGTGGTTTAGGATGATTTTTCGACCAATTTTTGTGAATCTTCAAGGAAGTTGTAATGTCCTTATGTCCATAAGGCAGTTCGATAATTACTATTTACGCTTTATATAATACGAACTCTGATGAGTTGCAAGAACTGTGCTGCCTCAAAGATTTTATAGAAATTAATTCATTTTTAATGGATATTGTGAATTTTCCAGTGAAACCAAGGTTGTTTATCATTGAAGTAATGGTATTCCAAACATGTGTGAGGCTATCTTCTTACTGATACGGCACCTTTTCTGAGAAAGATTTGGGTCGGCTTCTTAAAACCAGAACCAAAAAACCAAGAGGCTATTTGATCAGCTTTGTAGCAAAAAGAAAAAAAAAGATATATTTCCTTTCTCACAGAACGCGAGAGAGTTTCAGAGGAATTGGCGTCAAAACGCTTAAAGTGGTAAAACTATTTTCTTTTCATTGAAAGCTAAAACAATTGCTTGAAAAATTGAGGAATTGAATTTTGTGAGTTTACAATGTAGTTTCACAGTTTCGCCCTAAATTCTGATCTAATAACTCCTCTATGGGACAGAATTCCATGATATTCAGATCAAACTATTTTGAGAACCTAAACGTCTCAAATTTTTTGCTAAAAAAACATGATCCTAAAAATACTATATGGTTACGTTTGTAATATTATTGGCCCATGTATACACGGTTCAATTACACCACGTGCGGCAAAATTCCGTATGCTCAGACCCACCATTAGGTAAATCCTAACACATACAAACGCTGTTGTATGAACCATCAGACTTATAAAATTTGACTTTCTTTTTCTCGCTAAAGAATCAGTATTCGATCCATATTTTTATAATTTAAAGTTCATCGTTGAAATTTTTGTCCATGACATTTTATTGCGCAATTGGGGTCCCCAAACAAAAAAAAACATGGGTTATATAGATTTTAGTCCTGAAAAAATAGCTTAAAAGGGGAAAAAAATCACAATTTCACCGATAGAATATTTTAAAAAAAATCATGATTATAAAACGTAGACAAAATACTAATCTCTAGC
>NW_018735325.1:0-26822 GCF_002204515.2 Aedes aegypti
TGTCTGCTGTGGTGATCTCCAGGTGTATCGGTATGGAAGGCTGTGCTGGAAATAGGTGCTACGAATGGCCATATTCTTGGAGGCAGCAAAATCTATCAGTCGTAGGCCGTTTTTGTTCGTCAGCTGATGGGCTCTGAACTTTCCAATCGTCGGTCTGAACTCCTCCTCCTCCTGGCCAACCTGAGCGTTTAGATCTACTATGATGATTTTGACGTCGTGACTTGGGCAGCTGTCGTACTCGTCTTCGCGCTGCGCGTTAGAAAACGTCTGTATCTTCGTCCAGTGCTTCCGGAGTGAGGGCTCTGCATGTTTATTATGCTGAAGTTGAAGAACCAGCCTTTGATACTCAACTTGAACATTCTCTCATTGATCGGGCCACCATTCCCATCACGCGCCTCTGCATATCACCCATCACTATACATAAAAGCTGTTTCCCAGCTCATGTGTATTGCCGCATCTATGGTGGATGGTATGGTCACCTCTAAAACGTTCATACCATTGATCCCTTCCAACTCACTTCCTTCAACGCTACGATGCCGAATTCGCAGTTCTCCAGTATATAGGCGAGTATGCATGTGCTCCCGATGAAGTCGAGCTTGCAGTCTTTCTCTGGCACTCGGACGATGATCAGCCGCTCCTAACATGGAGTTACAGACGCTCCAGGTTTGCAGAAGCAAAACAAAAGCAAACCCCCCCCCCCTTTCCTTTCATCATATAACTAGAGTTCTCACCGAAGTTGGTTACCCGATCTTCCCTAAGGTTACTCGTACCCCGGCCCCCGAGGAGGGACCAGTATAAAACTCCAATACTTTTTAGTAAAAAAATTCACCGGTTATAGCTGGTTGTTTCTTTACTCGATAGGCGAACTGTGTTAATGAATCATGTAGCTGTTGAATCTCGAGTATTCCAATTTCTAAGCTATGATCTATGCTGAACTTGAAACACTTTGGATAAGGCATGGAAACTCCAGCTCTGCAAGTAACAACGATTATGAATTGAAAAAGATTGAATAATCTCTATTTTCAAACGCATCTTTCAATGTTTGCTGACTTCTTTTCATTTAGTTTTCGTTTACACACGTCTTGCACTGAAATTATATTGAAGTTGAAAAGTCTATAATGTTAAATGTGAGTGTTCAAGTTTACCTAGTTATCTACATTATTATGCTATTCATTCGCGATTTATAATAATATAAAATTGGCTCCGTAATGTTTTTGTTGCATTTGAGCCTATAAAATATAAGTTCAATGAGAAAAACCTTCGGCGAAATGCCAATAAAAGTTTGTCGTTAGCAGCCTTTGAGCATGATTAACGATATTGGAATACCTCTTTAATCTACTTGAACTATTACTTTTGGTGGTTGCGACTCAAAAAGGACGTAACTCTAAATTTAGTCAATTTCTGTTTGTAGGTACCTAAGAATCTGCACTGGGCTACTGCAAGCCAAGAGCTCCTTCAACTTAAAAGCATGACCTCACTCAATTCTGTTTGCATTGCAGCGAAATAGGATTTTTAGTCCACCCTCTATTAGCAGGAAAATTGATTGATTCCACGAGTATCAAATTAGGAGCAACAACGAAATCCTTTAATTTATACATCCATATCACACTGCAATATGCAAGTAAAGCCAGTACCAGCCAATCCGGACACCGGAATCGAGCGCATAAACATTGACCAGCCCACGATACGATGACGATGATTGATGACCAATTAACTGTAAAGCATGCCGAGTGATATTTACCTTCGTTCGCGTGTGTTCTACTTCGGGTCTCGCTCTCGGATGATAATTCCCGCTCGAGTGCAGCATAAAAAGAGCAGCAATGGCACATATACAGTTTTTATCGGAATACAACATGCTCGCACGATCGAACCAGCGAACGCGGCCAGCATTATTGATAAGTATATATAGGGAGGTACCGTAAAACGGAGTAACTTTGATAGTGTGGGATCCACAACTTGCCGAATTGAATAAAATTATTCCAGTTAATCAGCTAAGAGAAACGAATGCAAGAGTAAAAAGTAGGTGTTGGCAGGACACTTTCTGTCAGGGTTATTTTTTATAAATCGAGAATGAAAAATAGATGAGGTTAATAGCATAAAAAACGCTTAAAAACAATCCCAACAACAAAAATTCTTAGCGAGTTACTCCGTTTCACGGTACAAACAAAACCGTATGCGTGGAGTATGATTCGTGTTGAGTCCCTCGCACTCACGGGAATGATATGATTTTATGGATACAGTTGGCAAACTCGTTCCACTAAACAATCACCTGCTAGACGCCTTTTTGGGGTATAGGTTTAATCAATACGGCAAAAGTTGGGGAGGAAGAAGAAAATTTAAAATTTGTCCCGTTGCTTCTTTTACCGATCTGCCCGACGCATCCATACATGGAATCGGTAAAGATAGTATGGAAAGTGATACCGACCGATGTCAAATGCAGCACTACGCTTCAATCGAATATGGAATGTGTGTCGTAGCGTTGATTTGAATGCTAATCAATTGGGTGAGGAATTGGGAGTTCAAATTAATTTATGTTTCGTTGGAATTAGAAACGGACGTTAATCTCTGAGCGTTGTTGATGTAGAAGCATCGTTGTACGATTTTCGATGTACAGGTCGGACTCGATTATCCGGAGTATCGATTTTTTTTTATTCCGGATAATCGAATCCTCCGGATAATCGAATCACTAAGAAAAAAAATTGGAATCTTCGATAAAAGAACTTAAATATTATGTTTTTTTGTTGTTTCGGTTTATATGATGGCGGTGGTGTAGCCAGAAAATTATTTCTAGGAACAGTAGGGGTCTTTACAAGAAACAAATTTTTGACCAGCATACACAAAAAAACACTTTTTTCAAATCCCCCTTTTCTTAAATACGTTCAAAACTGCAAAACCATTCATACCAAATTATCTCAGATTTATGCATAAAAATTGAAAAACAAGAACATCAAAAACCAAATTCCGGATAATCGAGTCTAAAATTCCGGATAATGAATCCCGGATAATTGAGTCCTCCGGATAATCGAGTCCGACCTGTAATCTAAGAAAGCCTTTTCGGATATGCTTTCTTTACTCTTTCAAAATATTTTTTGTATGTAGATGAAGAACCGAATTTTATACTATACCATTTAATTCCACTGGAGTTGTATCCTTTGACAGATACGCGCATTTCGATCTCAACTTATGTCAGCAAAAATTTGACTTCGTCACTTTATGTCTTAGTTTTAAGATTTTGTCATTGGGGTGACCATTTTACCTGTCGACTAATAATAAATAAATAAATAAATAAACTGTAAGGGCCGTCTTCAGTGTCGTGTACTAGACTCGACTTTTCTCAAGCTTTTCAAAATTCGACTTCTAATATTCCCACATGAATTAGATTTTGAAACCTTCTAGTAGGTTTATGTGATGACTTCGAATAAAATAAAGGAAATGAAGGCTTAGTTTGTCCATGGAAAAACAATCGGAATTGAAAACTTGAAAAACTGTTGGAATTTCACAAAAAATGCAATCAAAATTTGAAATGATTTTATCCAGTAACTAACAGATATATTAACGCTTGCCATTAAGAACAAGCTTTAAATCTTTAAACACATTTCAAGGCCGACCATGTTGTATGCTATACATATATAGACTAGCTGATGCAATATGAAGAAAAAGGCTCTACAAACGACTCAAAATTAAATTTTGTAGATAATTATGATACTGCATTTCTGGTATAGTGCCCATAAAACTATAGAAGTCTCATGTTTGCTGAATTTACCGTACTTTCTTTGCAGGGAAGCAGAATTCACGTACAAAATTATGTTTTAAACTTGGATTTCAATATGAGGAGTTGTAGGAGTTTTTTGTACCCTCTTTCTCCCTTGACGAAAATTATGATATAATAGACAATAATCCAGATTTCACCAAACACTAAATCATAGTTTATGAAAAACTCCTCGACTATGCTGGGTTTGTAGTTTTTTTATTATAACTAGATTGCGAAAACTTTGTATTTGAAATACTTTGAATCGGGAATTGGAAAGCTGCGGTCAAATTCCATACCAATCAGAGCATTAGAGCCCTGAGATCCAAGCCACCCAACTTTGACCATTTTGTATGAAATAAGATTTGGTTAAGAAATCTGTCTAAAAATCCATCATCCATTGACTTTTTCACAATTTCAATTTTTTAAATTTTTTTTTTATTTGGACACAAATTTGTCAAAAACATCTCAAAATAGTTCGTTTAGGATTTTTGTTAAAGGTTCTCTACAAACAGATAAAGAACTACATTATTATCCACGTATGGTAGAAGCACAGGTTTTGGCCATTAGCGCCAATTATAGTAATTGTGGATTATAAACAGTTTTACACAGAAAATTAGCATGAAACATTTCAGTGCTATTGTTAATTATACTTATCGTTTCCTGGTGGAGTTGCAAATCTTGGTGGCAATGATGATGTCGAGCTACACGATAAGTGTTCATCTGCAACAACCAGACAGCTCACCAAATCCACCCCGAAGTGGATCGTGATGAGTTATTGAGTTGAAAGAGAGTGAAAGAAGGAAGCCACAAAAGTCTGTTTTAACAGCTCTACACAGCGATATTTGTTTTGGCAGCTCTACACAGTGATATTTTTCAATTCTGAATCACCGCAAAAAAAAATATGTTTAGGGAATCAAAAATCCTTTTGAGAGAGATTATTATAATTACTTGTAAATATTGATACAGCATAATTCATGTATTTAAATATCAAATAACAAACATATCTAGGGTGCCGGTACCAATGGTTGTAATGTACCAGTAGATTGGACTATGGAATAAAACGTAACATTTTTTGATAAAAACGACATGTGTTATTTTTTGGTGGATAGATCGCCTCTAGTTTAGTCGATTTGCCAAATTTCAGCTTTTTATTTCATCAAAAAGTCATATAAATAATTAAGTTTACGCAAAAAATTTGCTCCCTTGCACCAATAGTTGCCGGTCGTGTTCCAGTAGTGGATCAACGGATGGAAGCAGTTTTTAAAATGGATGTATTAAAATGAAGAAAAGTCCCAGAGATGTTCTTAATGCTTCATTCGAAAGATATTAGTTGCTGTTCGAAGAGAAAAAATGTTAAACCTGTGTAAAATTTGCCTTTTTGTTCAAATTCCTTGTGTAATTTCCGAACGTCTTACTATTGGGAGCACTAGCGCAACTACTGGAACACGTGTACCAATAGTGGCTCAAGCGATTTATGTTAAAAAATTAGTTTTATCACTCTTTTTATATTTTTTCCATATAGTAGAGCTTGAAATATTTCTGTTGACGCCAAAAGATCTCTGTTAAGGCTTTTCGTTATTTTGTTATGAATTTTTATAGCTTAGGTAGTCCACTAATGGCACCGGCACCTATATCCTAGAAAACTCATGAGAATGGTGTTTTACTCTTTGAATTGTTATTGAATTTGGATGTGCTTAAATTCACCTGGATAAAGATTTATAAATAAAATTTATTATTGATGTAACGAGCTGTGTCTATAGTGAAATTAATGCTACACAAGAAATAAATTTGAATCAAAGCAAAATATACTACTCCAGAAATTACTCTAGAATTCTTTGTTGGGAATTTATCCCGGGTTTCTTCCTTATATCAATCATGAATCCTTACAATTATCTCTGGGATTGTTTTGGAAATCTTGAGATTATTTATGATTTTTCTCTAAGTTCTTCTGGAAATCACATAATCCTTCCAGATGTCGCTTTTGAATTCATTTAAAGAAAAAAAAAATCGTTACCAGTACTTTATTATTTCAGTCTTTCAGATATCCCATTGTGATTCTTCTGAACATCTTTTTGGAATTTTTTCAGAAATCTGTATGTGATTTTGCATGTTCTCCTTATTACTTTTGAAAATCATGGAAACTCTTCTTCTTCTTCTCTTCTTTCTGGCGTTACGTCCCAACTGGGACAAAAGCCTGCTTCTCAGATTAGTGTTCTTATGAGCACTTCCACAGTTATTAAACTGAGAGCTTTCTTTGCCGATTGACCATTTTTGCATGTGTATATCGTGTGGCAGGTACGAAGATACTCTATGCCCTGGGAATCGAGAAAATTTCCTTTACGAAAAGATCCTCGACCAGCAGGATTCGAACCCACGACCCTCAGCATGGTCATGCTGAATAGCTGCGCGTTTACCGCTACGGCTATCTGGGCCCCTCATGGAAATTAAATTCTTCGAATTTTTTTCGGAAATACTATGGAAGATTCTGCCAAAAAATCCTGATGCAATTCTTCTGAATATTTTTAGACGATTTTGCCAAAAAAAAGTACTAGAAATTACTACTTAGAAATCCTTCGCGAATTCCTCCGAAAATAACACTGATTTTTTTCGGAAATACTTCTGGGATTCTTATGAGAATGCCTCTGGTATTCTTCCGGAAATCACCTAAGATGCTTTCGGAAAGCCTTTTGAATACTTTCGAGGATGCTTCCGAAAATCTTTATGTAAATATTTCTAGAAATTCCACTGAGATTTATACGTCAATATCTTTGAAATTACTTCTGGCACTTTTCCAAAAAACCTGTTGGAATTCTTCCGAAAAAACCTTCTGGGATTCTTTCGGAAAATCTTTCTGAGGATCCTTTAAATCTTTTCTACTGGATGTATTTTTCAGGATTCCTGCAGAAATTCTCCCCGAATTACTTCTAGGATCCAAGAGCATCCTGAATTTTTCAAGAAACTCTTTCGGATTCTTTCGGAAATTTTTCTGAAATACCCCCATATTTCTTTCTGTTATCCTGCTGGAAGGCTTCAAAATATCTTTGGCAGATCTTCCAGAAATTTTGCGGGAATTTTTTTTTTCAAATATTCCTGCTGGGATTCTTCCGTAAATCTGCAGAGATTCATCTGAAAATACGACTTGAGTTTTTTCCGGATATCATTCAAGCGTTTAAGAATTCTACCAGAAGTTTTAGTGAGATTCAACCGTAATCGTTCTGGTATTTTTTTCCAGAAAATGCATGAGGATTCCTCGGAAAACTATCAAGGATTCTTAAAAACTTCCTTCTGACAATTCTTCTGGAAATTGCTTTGGGATTATAGAAGGACTTCCGGAAGAATCCCAAGGTCGATTTACAGAAGAATCACAGAGAAATCACTAAAATATTATAAGGGAGATTTCTGAAGCAATTATTCAAGGATTTTCGTAAATATCTAAAACAATCCCATGAGAATTCAAAATGGATTTGAATGTTTTTTACAGTGATATCCAAAAGAATCCAAGAAGTTATTTTGCAAGAATCCCTGGAAGATTGAAAGAAGATTCACAGACATCCAGCAGTTTTCCGGAATAATTCCGATGTCCAGAAGAACTCCAGAAAGGTTTACGGAATATTTCAAAAGGAATTTCCGGAACCAATTAAATGTAACTTTCAGAAAATTCTCAGAAAAAATATCAGTGATCAAAGAATCTCATAGTTAGTCCCAGAGGGCTGTCCGGTAGTTTTATTGAGAGATTTTCATTGGAACTCAAGAGTAATTTTCATAAGACTCCGCCAAGGATCTCAGAAAATTTTCAACGAAATGAACTGATAAATCACGGAAAAAAAATCAAGAACACTCCCTTATGAATTTCCAGAAGAATACCAGAGTTTTTTTTTCAACGGAACTTAGAAAAAAAAAATCTCAAGAATCACGAACGAATTTCCAGATTTCCAAATGATTTCAGGAAAAATTCTTGAAACAATAAGTCATGATTTCTGTGGGAATATAAGAAGGATTTCTTGAAGAGTGCTAGGTAGATTTCCGAACAATTTCAGAGGAATTTTCGGATGAATTTCAGATAAATTTGTATTCTATTCTCCAACCGAAACACAGTGAACACATTTTTCATCGAATAAATTTTAGTTTTGAAAAAACAGTTTTTAATATTGTTAAAACTGAAAAGCCCAATCCTTCATCAACAAAAAACTACAGTCGACCAACCAACGATATATGAAATAAAACCAAAACTAAAATACTAATCTTGCCAAATGAGAACAAAGCTCACTCCCCGGCGCCCAGCGAGAAAGTAATTTTATTCATGGGCGTTTGCCTTTTTGGCCCTCGGGCGTAATGAATGAATGATGTGAGCTGAAGTGATTGGAAAAAACGGGTCCTATGGTTGACTGACAAGCATCCAAGTTTCAGAGTAACATCAGAGGTGCCGTTTTTCCTGGGAGATCCGCCGCCGGAGCAAGATATTCTCCTCCAATTATACCCCCACCACGTTCCCGTTTTTGTGTCGCGCATCATCTCCGTTTTTCATCGCCGTTGACGCCGCCGCCGGTTGTTGGATGAAAAAAAATAATGACGGTGTCCACACTTCAGGCTACTGTACCTACTCTTCACTCCCAGTATACGACCGAGTACAGGCAACTATTTACAATGAAAAAGTGAGCATTTACTCCCGACAACATGCAACGACGACACCGGAGAGAAGCTCACTGAATCCGTTTCTGTCAGTTGGTAGGGTAAATGTACCGGTATACGTCATAGTACTAGTATTCGCCACCACGGATATATTGAGTTTTACTACACAAATAAGCATAAATGTCTTGACAAAAGGGGCCCAGATAGCCGTAGCGGTAAACGCGCATCTATTCAGCATGACCATGAGGGTCGTAGTTCGAATCCCGCTGGTCGAGGATCTTTTCATAAAGGAAATTTTCTCGATTCCTAAGGCATAGAGTAGCTCGAACCTTGCCACACGATATACACATGCAAAAATGGTCAATCGGCAAAGAAAGCTCTCAGTTGATAACTGTGGAAGTGCTCATAAGAACACTAAGCTGAGAAGTAGGCTTTGTCCCAGTTGGGACGTAACGCCAGAAGAAGAAGAAGAAGTCTTTACAAAATAATATAAAAAATGTGTCAAAAATTAAGATTTTTCATCATTTACTCAAATTAATAACAGAAAAAAAAACATTCTTGCTTTGCACCTTATTTCGGTAATCTGAATTGGTCACCCTCCTTTTTAAAGTACTAAAATATTGTAAGTTGTGTTTTTAATAAAAGATATTTCTCCTCAAAGTGGTACATTTACCCCTACTTGGTTCAACTGTAAGCAGACGGAAGGATAATGAAGGTGCTTGGGGAAAATAACGACGAAAAAAGAACTAATTTTCAAAAGTTCATGGAACTTATTATCCGTGACAATGAGCAGAATGATTATTTACTTGTCACTTTTATTTTGGCGAGCAATCCAAGTCTGGGTCGGATGCAAAATGTGGTTGTCTGGTGGATGAAGAGGGAATATGGGATGATAGGTCCTTACAAGTAAAATGACAGTGCCTTTTGAATCACTCAGATGTGCAGATATTCTGAATGGTGGTTGATCTACTCTTTTATGATTGCAAAGCTTATTTAAAAGTTTCAATTGGCAAAAATTTAACAATCTAATTAACCCTTCCGTTGCAAATCTCTTGAACGAGAGTTGAAAGATATTTCAACCAAATTTTGACACAAGACGCAGACGTTTAAGAACTTGTTCAGTATTTAGGGAATGGTCACCTGGTTCTGAAGTAATTCCTGAATAAAATAAGGTGTTTATAAATGATCGAATTAAAAGTAGATTCTCAATATGAAATCATCTTTAATTTTTACATTCGATTGCTCTATAATGATGGGAACGAATGTTTAGAAGTTCATCGTGGTCGCCACATGGCGCAGTTTACAATTACCGAATACTGTCATGGCAATACGTCAAACTATTTGGCCAGGAGCAAAAAAAAAAATTTGTGCTCACTATACTCAATCCACTTGACATTTTTGACACCATCAAAATAACCGACCAACAACAAATTTGAGAACACAAACGTAGATGAAGAAAACAAACAGCGATGTTCGTTTGTCATTGGTGTTTTGATCTTCACAAAGCGAAAGAGTTGTCAGTTTTAGAAAATGAGGATCAATGAAATTCGAGTAATTGAAAATATATGCTGTGACACGAGAAATGAAATATCCGATGCACAGAATCGGACCATACTACGCGTCCTTTAGCGTGCTTCATGCAAAAATTATAACTTCGTAAATCGAAATGCAAAAAAATCAAACTGGCTCGAATGAGTTTCATCATTTTGTTCGCGAGTTTCACAGGCGGTTGAGTATCAGTAGGCTTGTTGTTGTTGTCAAGATGAGGATTAAAAACAAATATCAACGCGGAATCTACGTTTAGAGTATCAGTATAGGCGACAGTATATTTCATACTTTCGTCTCGTTTTAGAGGCATTGATAACGGAAGGGTTAAAAGCATCCTGAACTGACTAAATCAAGGAGCGAGATTTAGCTATAATTGCAAAACATCTAGAACGTGCCTTCGTTCGCCATAAGGCGTATTCGCCATCGTTCAGGGTAAGAGTCCATTGGAACAAAATTTTCGGTTTGATGTTTGCCAGGTCGCCACACGTGCTTCGGAAGCCAGTCTGCCAAGTGGGTCTGGTTGCAGAAAGCGAATAGCACTATTGGCTATACACCTATGATCTCCGTATTCGGAGTGGGCAGCATCAGCTGTACACCCGCGCCATAAAAGTCTCGATGCCGAAAAGCCAATAAAAAGAATGGTTAAACTGCTTAAACTCCAATGATTTTGATTTCCTCTCTTTCGTCCCTTTAACTCTAGCCATAAGCTTCACAACCAGGACGGACACAATTCTCGTTCAGATCTTAGGTTTTGTATGCTCGGTAGGTACTGGCAATGGAACGGTAAAACCTCACCAGCAACTATAAATACATAAGACAAGGTCGATGCAAACGAGAAAAAGGTCAAACATAATTCGTAGCCCCGTATTGTATTGAACATATGCTTCGGTACGGTAGACCACAGTTTCTGGGTTTTCGTTTTCATGCTGCTGGATAGGTGTTTTTGATGTAGCACTTTTATGGTCAGACGGTGTCAAGTGGTATTCAATTGGTCGAATTGAAATTTTAATTCAACTTCGCTGGAGTGTTTGCATACATAAAAATGCGAGAGTTTTTTTTCAGCGTAGTACTACTTTTTTGTTTAACTAGTCTTCTTCGTATGGATATTAACATCCACACCTGGGATACAACCTTGATAAATTGAACGGATATTATTATAACCGAAGTAAGGTGCCATGCGACTCTTGTTTGATGATTTAATGGTTGGGTTGGTTTAAAACTTTAAAGTATATTTTAGAACATAGCCACACCTTGAATTTATGGTCAGCACCAACTGCAGAGAACCAGACAGGCCATATTCAACCTTGAAATTTGATCCATTAGTCATTCACAGATGGATTTAAACGAACAAATTTTCACCTATAATGGCTGTTTGGTTATCTAGATTTGTGCTCTTGAAGATTGAGGTGTGGTTTCTTTATTTGAAAAAAAAAAAAAAAAATAGCGACTAAGTTTCTAAAAATGAACTTTAAAGACACCGATGGCTGAAAAAAAAGGAACAAGACCAGATATTCTTTGAAGGGACATTTATATAGGAGTTCCTCGTTATATTACATCAATCGTTATAGAACAATAGAAAACCATCAAGTCCGAACTGTAAACAAATCGGTTTTCTGGTGATTTTCGTAGTCTTACTGAAATATACGATAATCTTTCGAAAATATGCATGACAGTTGGCAGAATTACATTCCTATTAAAGACCTCCTCATCTTTCCAGCTAATCATGATCTTTACCGAAAATGAGACCATTACCCAAAAAGGGAACATTTCCATATTTACCCGGAAATCAGGAAAAAGTATTAGTATGGCGTTACCCCAGAATTCCATTATCATGGGGCAAAGACATTCAAGGTCATTATATATTCTTGGCAATAGCTATTCCGTTGGAATGGTTTGTTCAGGGTGATGACACTTCATGTTAATGGCACTCGGGATTAATGGGGTAGAATCATCTTGAGAGAGTTTTGATGTGAGTATTGATTTTTGGGAAGACAAGTAAAATTAAGCTCTGCAAGTGTTATGGTTCAACGAAACTAAATAATATTGAATATATCTTACTTTTTTTAAGCGTATTCAAGTATTGAGGGTTTTCTCACGAGTTGGCTTGAGAATGGGTTGTAGATTTATGTATTTTTTTTCACTATTGTATTCATCCAGGGCGCTTACGTGTTTGTGTAATCGAACATGTACGTGAAAAAAACAGGTAATAATGCAGATTTGGTGAAAATTCTAGATGTAGTAATGTATGCTACTAATGATCATAAACGTATTAATAGTGGTCTAGAGTGTCATAGATCAATAGTGATTAGTCCAGCAATTGAAGTTTGAGTTCTGGGTAGTACAAAAGTTTTGCCGGAACAGCCGAGAGGGCAGCTAGTTGGGCTTATGAATAATAATAATACTACAAAATGGGCTCTGTAATGCCTTAAAGCGCTTGAGCCTATGAAAAATCAGTTAATTGTGAAAGACTTTTGTTGACATGTAAGTGCAATGTGTCATTGAAAAATCGAACATTCTTAACAGCATTAGAATTGCTTAATTAATCATTCTTAAATTTAATGTTTTAATGGTTACGGCTTCCAAAGGGCGTAGCTCAAATCTTTGTTTGATCCTTCATTCAAAACTCCGCCCATAAGTTAACAAATAACTAAATAAACCAACCTTGAATCAAACTTCAATGCTTTATTTTTTCTGATAATCACGGCATAAGAAAACCCACCAGATTTCCTTTGAATGTGTAAAACTTATACAATCAAAAGGGCGTAACTTCAAAAACGGGGCCTGGATAAGGCTACAAAAGGCAGTCGAAATACGCGTATCGGTCAAAGAAAAGCAATTAGGGCGGAATCAAAGGTACCAGGTACTACAATCTATTTTTTTTTTGTCTCTCTATTGAGATTCTGTTCAGAGCATTCGAATACATTGCCAGAAATGCATTTTAGCTGTAGAAAACGACTGGTGAGCACATATGTGATGGGAGATTTTTTTTCTGATAATTACGATCAGGCGAGCACCGTGATATTACGTATGAAAAAAATCGGAACTGAGCTGAAACCATTTTTTCGCTTTTGAAAATCTTTTTGGTCAATATAGTCCCACTAGAACCAGTTTCAGCTAGAGATTTAGCCTAGTACTTTACAAATTATTTACAAAAATATGGTTTCGTAACATTTGTATGAAACATATTGTTCATGAAAAACGTAATCGAACCAAAATTTTCATTCAAATTTAAACGACAGGTCTCGCGTAGTACCTATATATGATGACGGAGCAATTTTATATATCGCATATTAATTCCGATCGCTAGAATCTCTTTTTGTCTTAAAGATCCCCATGTATCTTACTTTATCACCTAACATTATTTTACACTCTAATTAGCTTATTTCTTCATCATTAGTGAAAGACCTCAACTAAAAATGCGATTGAAAATTACAAATTCAAGGGGCTCAATAGTTTTTTTTTATGAAGTGTGAAAGTCTTATTTCCCTCAATCGTTATTAAATAAGAATTTTCAACTAAAATTTTAGTGGACGAATATCCATACTATAATTCAATTTCGCTTTAGTAACACACTGTACGGTAAAAGAACGTACAATGCTTAAATTTCATAATATGAGTATGATTTATTGTTTGACAAAAGTTTTTCTCATTGTTTACTTTTTTGGAATTGAGAACCTTTTCAATAGTTGGTATTGAATTTTCAGTATTTTTTACAGAGCTTCTGTCAATAATAAACTTAAGCATTTATAACTTTCTTTTTATGTATGCAAACATTTCTTCACATGTTTATTCAGTGATTCTTTTATAATTTTTTCTAGCATTAATTTATCGATATCAATCTTCGGGGAAGTCCTCGAAGCATTTATCAAAGATAACTGTCACCCCGCAGTTAATAGATCAACTAAGGACCATTTTTAAGAACAAAGCGTTATTAAAAATAATGGTGACGTTACGTGAAACAAAATTACCTCCCAAGCAATGGCAGAATATAGTTCTTTTCGGGAATACACCACAAAATTCGAAAAAAAATTGATTTCTATGGAAATTTCAAAACGTTTGTTCAAGCCCACAGATGTGGATCAATGCAAGAGGAATGATCCATATTATGGATCAAATCGACTCATATTAGTATCAAAACACTATAACAGCCAATTTATTCAGCGAGGTAAAACGAATGGTGTACTGGGTACCCCCGTTGGTTTGACCACATGTAATCTGAACACTCTTTAATTTGTACCCCGCTAATTTGCACATCGTCCAGATTAAAAATGGTTTAAACGTCATTTAGCTAAATGGAACGGAGTGGAATGGAACGCTGTGGAACGGAACGCAGAATCAAACAAAAACAGTGAAAGAGGTAACCAGAAACAACGGTTCTAAAGTGACTAGATGTTCAAATTAAAAATGAACTACGATAATTTGCGAGGTACCGCATTTTTTTAATTGAAAAATGAATTCCGATATTTTGGAGGGTACACGGTATTGGTGAAAGCATACGTTTTGACGTTTCATTTCGGAAATCTTCTTATATTTAATCATAACTATGGTACGGTTTTCAATTCCCCATAGTTATGAATCAACGCCTATAGGCCTATGGTTTACATTTTATTTACTACAAATTGAAAAAAAAGTGCTTAAGCATGTTATAATTGATTGCGGATACTGTACAGAATTTGTGGTTCACGTATGTATAAGAGTGTTCTGCGTAATTGCAACTATATTTTGAATGAGATATTCTTCATTCAAATCCAACGCTGATCCATATATGTGTGATATCCATAACTGTGGGCTGACTGTACTCCACGGAAATCACCCAGTGATTATTCCTTAGTTTTTCCTAAGATTTCTCTCAATATTTACGACTTTTGACAGCAATTCAAGTCGTATCTTCTGTTGTCCTTAGAATAAACCCAAGAATTTTGTTCTATACTTCTTTACGAAATCAGCCAATAATTCCTCTAAGAATTCCTATGAAAACAACTCGAGAATTTTTTTTTCGGTTATGACAGGAATAGAGTTAAAGATAGAGATTCATCATTATTTATTTATTTATTTATTTATTTCACCGTCTTCGACTGTAAGTCGTACAGACTGAACTAACTATATCTAAATTTGCTATGGCCTACTTATACGGATTTTGAAACAAGTTTTGGAATATATCAAAATCGAATTCGTTACAAATCTCGTTAAACGACCGAATGCAGGAGTCAAGCGGGTTGTTGTAGCCGTAATTTGTCCCGGTGATATGGAACAGCTAGTAATGGAGGGTTCGGAAACTACGAGGAGGGATGTAAAGCGGTGTTTGCTCAAGAAGCACGGGACAATCAATCGCATTTGTGATGATGTCGAAAACTAGCAACCGTTGACTTCTCTCACGTCTGCAAGATAGTGGCTCTAATCCTATCAGTTGACAGCGTTCAGCATATGGAGGAAGATTGTTTGGATCGTTCCAAGGAAGCAATCGCAATGCAAAACGTACGAATTTCTTTGGACACGTTCGATTGAGAGTACATCCGTAAACATGATATGGGGACCATATCGGGGAGGCGTACTCTAAGATGCTACGTACTAACGCCACAATATAGCAACTTTCAATGCGTATACATCTGTAAAACTCCGCAGCATGTCGACGTATAAATCCTAGCACTGAGAATGCTTTGGCACTCGTTGTCTTCACATGTTCCTTGAACGTTAGTTTTTCGTCGACGATAAACTCCCAAGTCACATATGGATGTTACTCGCTGCAGTATATCGGTGTTTCATTGGCGATATTGGGTGGTTGATTGGGGAGTTTGAACGGGTGAAGGATATAACCTTGCATTTTTTGCAGTTCAACGCGCATACCGTTATTACTACACCAGGTTAACATTACATTGATATCCTCTTGCAATGCCGCACAATCGTTGTAACGAACGTATGACTCGGAAAAGTTTTAAGTCGTCGGCGAACGACAGCTTGAACGAGGAAAGGAGATAGCACAGATCGTTTACGAATATGTTAAACAGTAATGGTCCAAGAACGCTGCCTTGGGGCACGCCAGACGTAATGCTGAATGATCGAGAGCTTGCTGAGTTAACTACTACGTGTGCGGTACGTCCAGAGAGATACGAGCAAATCCATTCAGAAATCCAGTTCGGGAAGCCGATGCGGTTCAGCTTCTCAGTGACTAAAGCGTGTGGAACAGTATCGAAGGCTTTGGCAAAATCTATGTACAACCGCGTCGACTTGCCTCCTCCCTTCAATTTCACGTGATAAGTTGGTAACATAACACATTAGATTGGATGTTGTCGATCGATGCTTCATGAAGCCATGTTGACTGTCGCAGATTATAGGTGAGGCGATTGTATACAGTACTCCATGCATTAGCTTTTCAAGAACTTTGCTTAAACAGCACAAAATAGAGACGCCACGATAATTTTCAACGCGACTCATGTTTCCAGACTTATGGATGGGCACAACAGATGCTGTCTTCCAAAACATTGGAAACGTTCTTTCCACTGAGCGATCGATTGAACAAATACGCAATAGGAATCGATAGTTCCGCAGAGCATTTTTTTCAAGAGCACCGGTGGAATACCGTCTGTCCCCGGCCCTTTTTTGATGTCAAGATCATCGATGGCTTTCAATACTTCTTCAGGAGAGAACTGGATCATAGGAAGGCGGATGTTATACGACGGAATATGAGCAAAGCTGTCACGACGCCATACGGAGAGACCTTACTGAACACATTTTCAAAAAACGAAGCGAAAAGATTGGCGGCTTCCACGTTTGAGCTTGCATGAAGATCGTGGTAAGTTACGTTGTTAGGAACGCGAGCAGATGATTTTTGCATTTTGATGAAATCCCAGAAACGAGATGGATTTTTGCTTAACATTGTGCTGAACCTTGGTTAAGTAAGCTTCATAAGTCGATAGCAGTAATGTTTTGTAGGATATTTCCACTTCAGTAGATTAATTCTGTCGTTTTCAGATTTGGTGAGAAAAAAACGGTGACGAGCCTTTCGAAGCACGTTTCGAAAATGACGCAGTTCAGAGGTCCCACCACGGTTTGTTGAACATAGAGTTGACGACCCTTCGTTTGAGAGGGACAGAAGAATTGCATACTGCGAAAATCTTATCGTAAAATAACGAAACCGATTCATCTACATTAGCGCCTTGCAGTTGCGAGTTCCAATCGGTATCTTGCAAATGCTTCTTTAGTTGGTTGAAGTCACAGGTGGTAAAATCGTATCTGAGATCGTCGTCACGGCTTCCAAACTCGATCGAATACTCGTCGCTCACGTCAAATAGTAAAACAAGCGGCATGTGATGAGTGTCAATAGGTAAAATTGGTACAGGAGGTTCTGTCAAATCCAAAAACTCTGGTAGACTTACGAACACAAGATCAAGAAGTCTACCGCGCGTATTCATTACATTGTTGACTTGTCGTAAGCCAGATGAGAACAAGGATTCAATGAGACATTGTTCTTGTTCGGAAGAAATGTTCGTTGGAATATAACCATTTATGTCGTCGTCCAAAACCCATTGCAAATTAGGGAGGTTAAAGTCACCTAAGGACAAAATGATGTCCCTGCCCGATGTGCGATTCACGATTGATTGCACTGAATTTGCATGAGCAGAATACAAGTCGGCATTTGTGTTTGGAGGGAGATAAACAGCAACAATGTAGAGCGAACGAAATTGCGATTTCACACAGACTGCTATCTGTTCCAATTCTTCGCTGTTGGACAATGGAATCGCCTCACAGTGAAGGAGATTTTTCACAGCAATTAATACGCCACCACCGCGTGAATATTGACTAGTTGATGGACTACGGTCGCAACGAAAAATCGTATAGTCAGATGAGATTTCAGCACTTTCAATATCATCACGCAACCACGTTTCGGTAAAAACAAGCACGTCATAGTCGCAGCTGGTTAGCAGGAGTCCGCAGGTGGACAAGTTTGGTGCGCAATCCTCTGACGTTTGATAGTACACCGAGATAGAACGATGTACGGACCTCGATGTTGCACGATTTTGAAGTTGCTTCGGCAATGGAACAAACAGGGCTTGCCGACGATACCGTGGAATGATGAACAGAGCACGCGAACGAATCAGTTACGTTGCTGGAAACGGTAGGCATTACCGGAAGAGAATTGTTCGAATTACATGCATACTTGCCTGCAAATGCGGTTCGGAAGACCCCGTCACCAAGCTCATACACAGGACCGGGATGACTGCTGAACGCTGGCAGGAGTGGCTCGACTGTGATGAGAGGATTAGGGGCTTCCACGATACTAGCAGGCGTGCATCCCGGTGGCGAGAAAAGTGCTGAAGATGATACTGTCTGATCACGGTTGGTGAATACGTCGAATAAGCGTTGAGAATTGGAGCTGTTGTCGTTAGAAAAATTCTGGAACCAACAGAAGTTACTGGAGCGCAGATGTTCAGTGTTGATGCATACTTGCCTGTGAGGACGGGTTGGAAGACCCCCTTTCCGAAATCGTACACAGGACCGGAATGACTGCAGGACGCTGGCAGGAGTGGCTCGACTGTGACGAAAGGATCAGGGGCTTCCATAAGGCGTGCAGGCGTGCATTCCCGGTTTTGACCGTAGCATTAGTTGAAGTGTGGGTTGGAACAGTCGTACTAAAAGCGTTTGAAGTAACTGATATGGCATTTGATTGAATTTGATGATACTCGCCTTGACATTCGGTTCGGAAGACCTTTCTCCACACCCAAACACAGGACCAGGACGACTGACGAACGCTGGCGGGAAAAACGGGACTGTGATGGGGGGATACAGGGCTTCCAAAACACTTAAATTGTTGCGTCCTGGGTTGAAACTCAGCTCAAATCCATGACGGGAGTGATTGGAGATAAATTTGTTCCTAGCGGTGTTGATTGCACATTGATCCTCAGAGGAACGCGAAATTTTGGGGCTCCATAGTCTTCGAATTCACGAAACAGTAGGTCCTCAGGCCATGTTTCTGGATCAAGCGATTTATTCTTGAGCGAAGGGTCTAGTCCAATTTTGAACGAGACGAAGGAAAGTGATTCGATAGCTTTACCTTTTGGCACAAGTTTCACCACGATTGGATCATTTTCGATATTCAGGTTGGCTTTTGTCATTGCACGAACAGCTTCCACGGTGACATCTGGGCAAATCTTGGAGAGATAAAGCCAGAATCTTGGTTCCACATCGGCTTTGCTAATTGGAACCGAAGCGACATTATCTTGCGTTTTTTGCTGCCTACGCGACAAGCTTCCAATTGAGGCGCATTAGTTTCATGCACTCGAGGACGCTTTGTGCCTCTACGCTGATCAATAGCAGGCCAACGTATATTAGCTGCTGGTGATGCATGGGCTGTGGGCTTCACATTAAGCTGCTTTATTTCAGTGCGCAGTTCAGTGATGGCAGAAACAAGCGAAGTAAGGGGTGATTTCTCATCTGCTTGATTTGAAATGACACGAAAGTGAGAATTTCCGAACAGCTCTGCACACTCATCACACATCCAGAACAGATTCTTGTTGGATGTAAAATATGATTGCAAAGCACGAGTAACTCCAGAGCAGTCATTGATGTGGAAGAAAGCTCCACAGTATCCACGGCAGATTACAAAATCGATACCGTTTATGGCTTCTGAGCACTTTCCACAGGTTTTCGACATGGTGAAGCGCCTACGGGTAGATAATCTGGTGTACTCCTCGATATTCCTCCGAACAGGCGAAAGCTCAGATGCTTCAAAATCGAACAGCAGTTTTTGTGTTGACCAGCAGATGTCGCTCCAGTTGGAAAAGATCGGCGTGGATGGTAGAAGGCTCTTGTGGTTTAACAGATCAAACAAAAACAAACTATCGCGAATATGCTAAAATTTCACACGATCACAATGAGGAACCACGAATCACTTCACATAAGGTAACGGCAAACAAAACGATGATTTAAAACTCGGAATTTCACAAAGAAAATCAATAAAAAAGCACGACCGAATTAATTGCATACATGAACATAGCAGTGATGCCAGAATTATTCTCATGGAACACCTCAAAACATATAACAACGAATGTTAAAACATGGTTTCTTTAAAGCTTGTTCTACTACAACGAACCTTTTCGAATTTGTAAATTACACTTTAAATGTAATGGATAGGATTGTAAGACATTTCCATTCGTCCATTTCTTCCTCAGAACGACATTCCACAGAACGCCATTCTCCAGAAAAAAACAAGAGATTTTGGGGGTGTTAAAATCCAGTTAAATGGTAAATAGTAAATAGTGAACGCATTTAACTGCAAAATTCGAGGAAAACCAAATTATAGTTTTCATAGGTAAAAACATTTTCGTATTTTTTATCGACAGGTTTGTTGCAGTCTTTTATTTTTTGACTGGAGAATCTTTAAACCCAAAATTCTAGAAATTTATCAAATACAATATGATCGGAAATGTAATTAAAACCGTTTGGACAATTTTTATATTTTTTTGACGATTTTCTCCCTTAACAAACTTTAAGCACGTTTAGTCCATCCTTAGAGTTGATGGACTCTGTTCAAATGTTTACAGTACTTTACTGTAGTCTGATTAATATGGGCCACCCTAGTGCACACAGACTACGATATTTTGTAGCTTTAGTTTTGCTATGAAAGGAAATTACCAAAGTCAAGAGAAATTTTCTAGTGTAATTGTGTTCCATTAATCTACATAATTACGAAGCCAATAAACCTAGGAAGGGAGAATATTCTATGAAAGCAGAAAAACAAAATTCCATCATTTTATTTTGTACATATAAGCAATATTACACTATACAAATCACCCTTTGAAAATACAATTAGAAAGAACAGCCAATTTTAAAAGAAGGAAGAATAACTATGAAAACAAAAAATCCAATAGCTTGGGTCAAGTTTGATTATAAAACATAGACATATGAAATGTAAGACATATGTTAGAGTAGCTTATCTTAAACGGTTGTGCTACTTCTCCTCGAATGTCGGTCCCCCAAATGTCTTATCCCGAACGCAAGTTCCTAGAATGCCAGTGCCCGAGCAACCCGTTTCCCCCGAACAGCCTAGTTTCCGAAAAGTTTTTAGTTCTTATAATTGTCATAACTTTTTGTGTTTCAAAGTGGGTGAACGACCGGTCATCTGATATGCACCCTTCTTCACTTCATTGTCGGTTCTTTCGAGTTTCACCATCATCGGCATTTTTGGCAAGATTATTTAGTCGTAGGATGACGTTATAATATATATTGTCTTCTTTCTTTTAATTGCTTATCATTCATTCTAGTTCATCACCAAGTCCTTCAAGACTATTCTTGCACCTGTTTGAAACCTGCATCACTTTTCGGGGAAACAAGTAATTTCGGGAAATGTCTTTTGGGGAAATGGCATTCGGGCAAATGATATTTCAGGTAAATAACAGTAGCACAATCATGTTCAGTAGGTGTAAAATCGTTAAACAGCATTTTCCCTCTAAGATTTTGGTTAAGTCAAGGGAAGCAAACACTCGCCGTTTAAAAGGTTTTTTTTTGAACTCAACTCCGATTTTATTCGCTTTGAGATCCATAATAATGATTTTGACAAAGTAATATTTTGGTTGATTTGACGTCTGTGTCCGGAATTCGAAGCTTCTGGGAAATCGAATCAATTCAGTAGTACATTTTTTAACGACAAATATAAAACTGAATAAGCAATTTTTTTCCACTCTTTAAAAACGTATAAAAACGATTCTGGGGAATGTCCCATTCTGGGGAATGGTTTTCTGGGGTTTTACTTTCTGAGAAATGTCTACAACCAATTAGCTAGAAGTAACCACGTCGAATCACTTTACGCTGACTTTAGTAAGGCGTTTTGACAGATTTGATATTCCTATGTTGATGTTCAAGTTAAGTAAAATGGGAATTGCAATGAGACTCTTTAACTGGATTGAATCGTTATTAACAGATCGCCAACAAATAGTAAGATTTGAGGGGAAACTGTCTAAACCTGTTATCGTCACATCAGGAGTTCCCCAAGGTTCACATTTAGGTCCATTGTTATTGATATTGTTTATTAATGCTATTTCATATGTGATAGAACAGGTTGAAATTCTTATTTCATGCTAAGATAAAGTATCATATTGGAAATCAATAGCAAAAAACAGCGATATTTTATCTGAATGAAATAAGCATATTTGATGAATGATGTAGTAAAAGTTTACTTCAGTTAAACTAAAAAATGTAATCTAATCACATATAGCAGAAAACGTAAAACATCACAGATTACTGTATTTTTAGAAAATCAAGATGTTCAAAATGTGCGATACAGATTAGAGATTTAGGTGTTGTATTAGATTCTAAGTTTACATTTACTGACCATTATAATACTATTGTCCATAAAGCAACCAATAGGTTAAGCTTTATTAAGGCGTTTTAGCTACAATTTTCGGGATCCATATACGATGAAAAACCTTGTACATTGCCTTATGTAAGATAAGTTTTTAGAGCATTGTAGTATTGTGTGGTCCCCACACATGAAAACACATGAGGATAGAATCGAAATCAGTACAACAGCAATTTATTTTATATGCCTTACGCAAATTAGGCTGGACAACGTTTCCACTGCTATCATATGAGGCTCGATGCATGCTTATTGACATTCAAACTTTAAAGGAGCATCGCGAATCAGCCATGATTTCATTTGTCAATGATATTGTATCGCATCGTATTGATTCCACCCATCTTTTATCAATGTTTGAATTTCTACACGCCTGCTACACAGTTAAGAAATCGGAATTTGATGCAAAATTCAGCCCAATGAATCGAATGATGTCTCTTATAATCAGCATTGCACGGAAATTGATTCTGATCATGTCGCGAACAAAGATAAGACAATATTTAAACTCCTTAAGATATAATACAACATAGAATTAAGCATACATGTAGTCCTAAATAAATAAATAAATGTATTTTTTAGATTCTCGTTATAATTCTTGCAAAGATTTTGTAATATCCATAGAAATAATCTTCAATAACATTCTTCAAGTGAGTAACGAAGGCTCTCGAAGAGGTTTATCAATTATGTTTCCATAAGATCTCCTTGAAATTGCATAATTATCTTCAAGAAATGTAAAAAAAAAATCTGTCAAAGATCTCTCCCGAAAACCAAGAAATGTTATTACAGGATTTGGCTTAAAAATACTAAAAATCGTAATCTATCTCTCTAGCAATTACAATCACGTGCAAAAAGCGAGATCTAAGGTAGTTATGCCAAAATTTGTCTAGTTTCGCCCATAGTGCTTTTTCCCGGTGTGTTTTGCGATTTCCCGAGTTTTTCCCGGTAGTTCGGAATTCCCGAGTTTTTCCCGATTTTCCCGCAATCCCCAGATAGATGGACACCCTGCAATAACGACGCCGGCCACGTTCTTACGGTCATAGGGAAAGGGAAGGAATGTTAGCATAACAATTAGTTACTAATCCATGAGCCACTTCTTTGAAAAGGTTGTGGATTGTCAAAAACACAGATGTCTTGACTGTCATCCTAAAAGGAAGTACTATTTTTGCATTAAGGTGAAGATGAATCGAAGTCACACTTCGAATTTTCAAGAGCACTAATCTGGAGAAATAGACGTTTAAACTGAAAACTTGATCAGTTGATCACTCGCTGATAGTGACCAATCGATCAAATTTTCAACGTAATCGATTGCATGGTTCTTAAGATTTGTGCTCTTCGAAATTTGAGGTTTGGCTTCGATGCATCTTCACCTTAACCAGTGTCTCTGTACACATTATGTACAATAATACTTTATTCTATAATGATATTGTAATTGACCAGCTACCCAATCAAGTTCTAGCATTTGCTTCTGAAACCTTTCCCCTGGTCGCGTGAAATTCAATGATTCATCAAATTGCACACGAACAATGCCATGCGGAAAACAGGTTTCGCTTCACTAAAATGAGATGACTCACATCTACCGACAGCAACACGAATGCACCGATCTTTCCAACAGTTTAAACCTTAAACAACCGCACGCGTTGATGATCATCGGTTCATTTTAAGATTCACTTTTTCGGCTACCAAAATCTTAACATTTTTTTCCTCACAGCTTCGGTTAAAATTCGTCCATAACAAATTGCTTACTTCATCTACGGTTCTATTCAAACTGTACCAAGTGCGTGAATCTATAATGTGCCTCAACCACAGAATCTAATACGATTCTGCGGTTGGCAGCCACAAGCCCAATCACGGAATGGCAGTCCTCATCAACCCGATTGTCGAACCCATAACAAAGCTATGAACCTCGTCCATGCAAGACCCCATCAACGTCATTTGCAATGCAAACTATCGACGTGTGGATTGTGGATGAAAAGGCCAACGAAGAAGCAAACTTCACAAAAGTCTAAAAACAAATCCTCATAACTAGAAGAGCCGAGCGGAGCCTTTCACGCACATCAACCGCCAAATGAAATTCTATGCTCTCTTCAAGTTCAGGTTCAAAAGCAGTTCATTTCCCATTTTTCACTTAACTCTTCGTCGCGTTTCATCAGCATATGGGAAGAACCCGTGCCGCGCAAACGAGCTCGCAAAATCAAGAGGCACAGTGAGATCAGAAATAAATTGCCAACGGAGAAAGGTGAACCATGGCTTCTATCAAGCGAGTCTGGCAACACTTGGGCTTCCGAAGACCGGGCGGATTTGCAACGCTTGCAGTATTATTTGATGAGCTGTAGCCCTATCTACCTACCTACACATGATTCACGGTTGGATGACTTCTTAGCAGTCGGCCAAGGCGTGCTTCAGAACACTTGGTCGCATGTGGAGGAAAAAGGGGTACTTACACTGCACAATGGTCCGAAAAGATGATTTAACAGGAAAAATCTTTTTTTCTATGTTCTCGTTAATTTTAGATGTATGATGTCTTTAGAGAAGTACCTCGTAATTGAATTTTGTATCTAAGAAAATAGAGGGTTAGGATTCGTTATTGAATCCAAGTTTTTTGTTTTGGGAAATTTGTGATTACATTTTTTAGCAAATTTTAGAAAATCTTGGTACGAACAATATTACTGGAGACGCTTTTGATCTCTTCATTTGAGCTTGAATCGCTCAAATGGAAAGTTAGATCATAATAACATTTGATAAAAGTTTGCTGAAGAACGGAACAACAAACTTCCTCAAACAAAAAAGTTTGATTCGAATGTTTATCCTAAATAAGGACCACCCTATCTTATTTTTTCTCAGAACATGCAAAATTAAATTACGAACAACTTCACTGAAGACATCATACGTCTAAAATCAACGAATACAGAGAAAAAAAGTATTTTCCCACTCAATTGTCGATTCGAACCTTTGTGCACTTCACACACATACATGCCGACCTTAGCACATTACCTTAACTCTTCCCGCCTTTCGTCTTACCTTTTGCAAACTCCTCCCGCACAAAAGAAGTGATGAAGATGATATCTGCTGTCTGTCTGACGGCTCTGATGAGGCCTGCCTGACTCCCAGAATAGGGAGAAAGATGCGCGAAAGCATGCGTCGCGCTTCGTCACTTCAGTTCCAACAATTTGCTGAACCTGGCTGATGGTTTTCTGCAGTGCACTGACTGCATTGCATACATTGGCTTAATGTCGACGACCACGAATTGAAGAGCATCAGCAATGAGACCAACCGCAAATACTTAAATCTTTTTTTCGTTGAAAGATTGGGTCTACGATGGGGGGTCGGTGCGAGACAGGGGATTTCGTCATGGTAATTATTATTCCACTCTAACTTAAGAACATGGTTAAGGTTTTTTTTTGCAAGTGAGAATATATTCTAAATAAAAATCTCGACGTACTCAAGTAGGAAAACTGACAACCATGTTATTGCAATAAACCAATAAACCTTATTATTTGACAACCTTTCGAAATCAGTCGGACCAGTTTCAAAGATATGGTTAAATCAAAGAAATTTCAATCGAATTTGAGATCGAATCAAAGAATATGCAAGATGATTCAGAATTTCACAACTAATAGGGGATTTTTAACATTTTGAGGCGAGATTTGAAAACCAATAGATTAAAGTAGGGCAAGAGTTTATTTTTAAGATTTCTAGCTAAAATAAAAATTATGTAATAAATGTCATGTGGGCTTGAATGCTATTCAAGTAAGGAACTTTCAAATATTATGGAAATCTATATAGTTATGGTCATTTGTTGTCTTAGACGTAAAAATTGTAATTTTCGATCGAACTTTCATTGCATGGTCCAAGTAAAAATCAAAACTTATTCGAGTATCTATGTAAGGGCGCTTCATATCATAATGATTCTTTGATTTGATGATTTTCAAACCATTTCTTGCCCATAGTGGGACAAAAGTTCAAGTCATATGTTATCTCGCGAGAAAAATTGCAAATTACCTACAATCTGTATATTACCTTTAATTTTAGCGAAATGTACCTGATCATACGAAAAAAGTCATCAAAATTTTTTACTAGTTCTGAGAAAACAATCGCCATTTTTGGGTATTTTACAAATAATTTCGGCAATTTATTTATTAAAATTTAGTGTGTATTATTCAGCAAACATAAATTTATTCCTGTCCTTAAAGCATCGATAATTCGTGTTTCGGCTAGCAATCTTGTATCCCAGACTAAATTTTAAATCTAAAGGGCAAACAATCGTTTAAGACAATCAATTTTGAAACTGTTATAACTAAAAATAGGTAAATATTTTGACACAATTTTTTTCAGCAAAACTGAAGTATATGTTGAAAGTTCACTGTTCTTTTCATTTTTTTAATTGCTATATTTTTTGGATATATTGATTATTTCAAGATCGAACTTTTGCCCATCTTACTCTGTTTGTTAAATTTCAAAAAGTAAATGAAGAGATACATCGCTCTGTTTTTGCTGTTTTACAGTAACTATTTTTATCTTTCTAATGTCAACTTCAAAATGAGCTCACTC